>NC_080543.1:123384032-123636532 GCF_028640845.1 Ahaetulla prasina
AAAACACACCTGTTTGTACAGCCTCGACTGTAATGATCCTGAGCAATTTAATTAAAAACACATTTTGGGGGTTCCTCAACTAGCGCACAAGTGGATGTGCTGAGGATTTTCACAAAGTCTCCTGCAGTCGATGGGAATTGGGCGAGAACATAACAATCCGGCCCCAGCATCTCTTCTGATGCCTTGAAATCCAACCCTTGAGATCCAGAAACAAAACATTGCTGGGGATTTCCCAGAATGATGGCACTTAGACAAATCAGTCATCAACAGGCACATAGAGATAAACAACGTTTACACTCCGTTCTAGCACTGCAGTTGTTTCCTAGTCTGGTAACAAAATGTCTTTAAGCGAACACCAAGGACTCCACAGGGACTCCTTGAAGGCTTGCTCTGAACTTACTCCTTGAACAAAGGTCTTCCCCTTTCTGTATACTAAAGGCAGTGCAAAGCAGACCACTGATCAGGGTAATGAGTGGAAAAGAGCAAGAGGTTCTCTACCCAGTTGCTGGGTGGGCATGGCCATGGTGGGCAAGGCCTAGTCGGCCTCCTCACCATGGCAGGGGGGTGGGGAGCTTTTTTGCCCTCCCTGGGCTCCAGAGGCTTTTCTTGTGCCTCTGGGAGGGTAAAAATGGCCTCCCCAGGCTCTGGAGGCCCTCTGGAGGCTGGAAATGTGCCCATTTCTGGCCTTCCCGAACTTTCGGTAGGCCTGTTTTTCACCCTCCCCAAGCCTCCGTGCACACCCTGCACTTACCTGCATCCAAAACACATCACGTGGAGACTCCTGGGAGGGGCGGAGTGGGATGGGCGGGGCTATCCAGGAGTGGGATTTGAGGGTTCTTCAAACTACACAGAATCTTAGCTAGAGGATCTCCCGAACCCCTGCAAATGCCCAGCAGCTCGCTCCTGGAAGAGAGTGTAAAATTCATGCAGGGTGCCTATAGCCTCTAGACTTGCTTTTGGCGGAAAAGCACTCAAATATATCACATTTATACTCAAATGCAGCAATTTGAAGATCCATCCTTTGAGCCCAACCAACTTCATTTCTACAAAATGTATGGAAAAAGTCATAAAACAAACAGCCCTGGTTTTCATGCGATGGTGTGAATGATCACAGGCTGCCTAATTAGGTGCACAGTCTGTAGAGTTTCTCAGTCATCCAGGTCATGGTTGTCCCAAAGGTGCTTTTTCAGGAGGCGACTAGACTTTCTTCGTTTTTTCTTTGAAGACTCTTTGAATGGTGTGGGAGTAGGAATGGATTTCCAGAGAAAGAAATTGCAGATGACAGGAACCAGGCGCGCTACTCAGGTGACCCTGAGGACACAGATAAACCTCCAACTGTTTCAACGGCCACTATTCTGTCAGAGCTGAAGAAGCTTCTTGGATAAGAAGAGCAACGTCTTGAAAGAAAAGAAAGATTAGGGAAGACATGATAGCAGTGTTCCAATATCTCAGGGGCTGCCACAAAAAAGAGGGAGTCAAACTATTCTCCAAAACACCTGAGGGTAGAACAAGAAGCAACAAGTGGAAACTGATCAAGGAAAGAAGCAACTTAGAACTAAGGAGAAATTTCCTGACAGTCAGAACAATTAATCAGTGGAACAACTTGCCTGCAGAAGTTGTGAATGCTCCAACACTGGAAGTTTTTAAGAAGATGTTGGATAACCATTTGTCTGAAGTGGTATAGAGTTTCCTGCCTGGGCAGGGGGTTGGACTAGAAGACCTCCAAGGTCCCTTCCAATCCTGTTATTTTAAATTCTAAAAAAAACAACAACCCAAGAAAGTCCAGTTGCCTCCTGAAAAAGCACCTTTGCCTAGTACATAGTCACTAACTCACAGCCCCCATTATGAATATTTTAAAAGGAGCAGATAGAAAGTTGTTGTTGTTAGTTGCGAAGTCGTGTCCAACCTTTGTGACCCCATGGACAACATTCCTCCAGGCCTTCCTGTCCTCTACCATCCTCTGGAGTCCATTTAAGCTCAGACCTACTGCTTCAGTGACTCCATCCAGCCACCTCATTCTCTGTCGTCCCTTTCTTCTTTTGCCCTCAATCTTTCCCAGCATTCGGCTCTTCTCCAGTGAGTCCTTCCTTCTCATTAGGTGGCCAAAGTATTTGAATTTCATCTTCAGGATCTGGCCTTCTAAAGAGCAGTCAGGGTCTATCTCCTCTAGGATTGACTGGTTTGATCACCTTTAAGTCCAAGGGACTCGCAGGAGTCTTCTCCAGCACCAGAGTTCAAAGGCCTCAATTTTTTGGTGCGCAGCCTTTCTTATGGTCCAACTTTCACAGCCATCCATTGCAACTGGGAAAACCATAGCCTTGACTATACGCACTTTTGTTGGCAGGGTGATGTCTCTGCTTTTTATGAACATGTAAAATCACACATTACAGAACTTACTATTTTCAGTTCACATTAGAATTGCTGTCATTCTTGATTAATTTTTTTTCTTAAAGACCTACCATAGGGGCATGTCTAAAAATATTGGATGTAGGTGTAAGCCAGTTCAGAGCCCATCTGAGGTTGGAACGGGCCAGCCAGCGATAATGCGCAACATTACTCAATTAGCAGATCTGGGGAAATGAAATAAATATAATAACGGGTTAATGCGGCACTCAGCTTCTTTGTGCAGCAGTCAGATCATCCGAGTAATGCACACAACCAGTTAACGGGGCTGTGTTAATTTCAGCACAGATGCAATCCCCCAGCAGGCCATAAAAACAGACCGGGGGAGACAGCTGTATCTTGCTGCTGTCTCATAGCTACTGAAGTTTTTTGCCTTTCAGGTGTCTTTATCTAAACAGTCAGAAATGTTCCATGCTGGAAAACATTGCAAAGGGTCTCATCTGATACCCACATTATTTTTAGCGATTTTTATCACTGGCGGAGAAACAGCAGATTGTTGGCAAGTTTGCGGTTTTTTTCCCTTCCACTCCTGGGGCAAGTTAGATATATATATATATATTTTACACATTTTGTTTTGACTTGGCTTTCTGGGACTTCGAAAGGGCAGCGGTTGTGGGTCCTGCTGGGTTTTCCAGTCAAGATTGTAATTAGACTGTAATGACAATTTTCAATAGTTTTTAAAGGGTGGACACTAAGAGCTACACTGAGATTCCACAAGGCCGTTTGCAGAGTTCTAACAAATCCAAGCAAGAGCACCAACAACGAAAAAGACACTTGGGCATACATATTGGAATGGCCAACTACAAATTTCTCATATATTATAGAGGATAAGCATTAAGAACTTTTAGCAACAACACTCTCCTCTCCCTCACACCAGTGATGGAATTCAATTTTTTTTTACTACCGGTTCTATGGGCGTGGCTTTGTGGGCGTGGTGTGGCTTTGTGGGCGTGGCAGGGGAAGGATACTGCAAAATCTCCATTTCCACTCCACTCCAGGGGAAGCATACTGCAAAATCTCCATTCCCTTCCCACTCTAGGGGAAGCATACTGCAAAATCTCCATTTCCTCCCTACTCTAGGGGAAGGATACTGCAAAATCTCCATTCCCTCCCCACTCCAGGGGAAGGATACTGCAAAATCTCCATTCCCTCCCCATTCCAGGGGAAGAATATTGCAAAATCTCCATTCCCACCCCACTCCAGGGAAAGGATACCGCAAAATCTCCATTCCCTCCCCACTCTAGGGGAAGGATACTGCAAAATCTCCATTCCCTCCCCACTCCAGGGAAAGGATACCGCAAAATCTCCATTCCCTCCCCAATCTAGGGGAAGGATATTGCAAAATCTCCATTCCCACCACACTCTGGGGCCAGCCAGAGGTGGTATTTTCTGCTTCTCCGAAGTACTCAAAATTTCTGCTACCAGTTCTCCAGAATCCATCCAAACCTGCTGTTGTGACTCCGCCCCCTCCCCCCAGTCTTAATACACAATTGGAGCTGAGCAAACCACAGTCAACATATTCCATCTGTTGCTGGATCTTCAAGATGTCCAGTACTGAGGGACTTATTATAGAAAAGTGAGCCATCCTCATGTAGTGTCTCAAAGGTGTTTTTTTTTTTTTCCAGGAGGCAACTGGATTTTTTCCCCCTTTTGAAGACGTTTCTCTTCTCATCCAAGAAGCTTCATCAGCTCTGAGAGGATAGTGGGGAATGAAAGGATTTATATACTTTGCAGATAGCTCGTCATTTGCATCCTTTTAGGGTGCAAATTAAATCTAAAAAGATGCAAACTCTGTTAATCTGTTAAACTCAATTTCATTGAAGGCCGCATCAGGGCTGTGGCTGACCTGTGGGGGGGGGGAGGAGCACAGGGGGCAGGGCCGACTGGGTGGGTGTGACCAACTGGGTGGACATGGCCAGCTTGTCACCACTCCTGTTGTGTCCTCCTCACCTCCGTCCGAACGACGGCATAATTAGCTGGCTCTTATCAGCTCTGGCAGCAAAAGAATCAGCATCTGCCAAGAGCCTTCATTAGCTGCTAAGACGCTGGTGAGTCACAACCTTCAGCTCTAGTCAATCTGTGGATTTGCCCGATACAAAGAGACACACCAGCTCTTGCTGCCTTTTATATCCTGTGGAGTGTGGCTCCATGATTCAGCACTTCCTAGGCCTGCCCCTCCCTTGCTTCTGTTGTTCCCTTCTCTCCTGCCTACGAAACCTGGGATTGAGCCAAGCCTGATTGCTGTCAGTTGGGTCTGCAGGCATGGCCTGGGGGGGGGGGAAGAGTCAGGAGAAGGAGGCCTCGTTATCTCTTTCGCTTGGCCTGCTTCTGGCTCCTGGAGCTGATCCAGGGAGGCCGGTGCTTCCGAGGTAAGTCCTGATGGCCCTTCCCCCTCACTGTCCAAATCACTTTCTGGCAGCAGGCCCGGTTCCGAGTCACTTTCTGGCATGGGGCCAGGTTCGGGGGCGGGAGCCACAACAACTCCCTAAACTGCTGGCATGTTTCCTCTTTTCACTGGTTAGACTGGGATGAAGCGACATGGGTAGACCAGGCCGAAGTGACACAGGCTAGCCCCTTACATTTTCCAGGATGGCCCCACGGGCTGAATCTGACCATATCATGGGCCTTGATTTTGACACCTTTGACATAGGCAGAGCAATTCACTTTCCACTCAATCAGAAACAGGTGGCATTTACTATTATGCCTCTTTGATATAGCATTAGAAGAATTTCTATGGAGATTCTCAATCATCCAGGTCATGGTTGTCTCAAAGGTGCTTTTCCAAAAGGCAATTGGGGTGTTTTCCCCTGTTAGAAGTAAAGAAAAAATAAATATTAAATATTATGAGTGATAGGAACGATAGAGTACTAAGAGATAATGGAACAAGAAGGATATAAATATTATAAAGGGAAATGGGAGAAAATGTAAATAGTAGGAGATCACTGCTACAAAACAGTTGTAACAAGGGAATGTATGTTATGTGTTTGGTGTTTGCTATGTTGTGTTGTGTTATAAATAAAAAACTTAAAAAAAAGAAGAAGCTCCTTGGATGAGAAGTGAAAGTTTTTCAAAAAAAACAAAAAACAAAACCAAAAACCAAGAAAACCCAGTTGCCTTTTGGAAAAGGACTTTCGGGACATCAGAACAATTCGTAGTTTGTTAAAATAAGAGGGCTATTTGGAACTCCATGGAATTTGTAGGTTAATTATATTTATCATAGTCTACATATTTGCCTCCAGCGTTGGCAATCTTTATTATGAACTTGGAGTCCAAAGACCTTCCAGATCTCCTACTCTTTGAATCAAGATCACGTGAAGTATTAGTACTGCTTTATAAAAACTTAATAACTTTATAAAAACTTAATAGGACCACACCTGGAACCCTGCATCCAGTTTTGGTCACCATATTATAAAACAAGATGGTGAGACTCTGGAAAGAGTGTACAGAATAGCAACAAAGATGATTAAGGATCTTGAGACTAAAACATATGAAGAACGGTTTCAGGAACTGGGCTGGTCTAATCTAATCAAAAGAAGAACTAGGAGTAACATGATAGAATAGAATTGAATAACAGAGTTGGAAGGGACCTTGGAGGTCTTCTAGTCCAACCCCTTGCTTAGGCAGGAAACTCTACACCACTTCAGACAAGTGGTTATCCAATATCTTCTTAAAAGCTTCCAGTGTTGGAGCATTCACAACTTCTGGAGGCAAGTTGTTCCACTGATTAATTATTCTATCAGGAAATTTCTCCTTAGTTCTCTCTTACTTCTTACTTCTCTCCCTTATTAGTTTCCACCCATTGCTTCTTGTCTTATCCTTAGGTGCTTTGGAGAATAGTTTGACTCCCTTTTCTTTGTGGCAGCCCCTGAGATATTGGAACACTGCTATCATGTCCCCCCTAGTCCTTTTCATTGAACTACCCAGTTCCTGCAACCGTTCTTCATCTGTTTTAGCCTCCAGTCCCCTAATCATCTTTGTTGCTCTTCTCTGCACTCTTTCTAGAGTCTCAACGTATTTTTTTTTACATTGTGGTGACCAAAACTGAATGCGGTATTCCAAGTGTGGCCTTACCAAGGCATTATAAAGTGGTATCATGTGATCTTGATTCCATCCCTCTGTTTATGCAGCCTAGAACAGTGTTGGCTTTTTTGGCAGCTGCAGCACACTGCTGGCTCATATTTAAATGGTTGTCCACTAGGACTCCAAGATCCTTCTCACAGTTACTACTATTGAGTGAGGTACCACAAATACTGTACCTGTGCATTTTGTTTTTCTCCCCTAAATGTAGATACTTTTTTCACCATTGAATTTCATTTTGTTATATAGCACTCAATGTTCAAGTCTGTCAAGATCCTTCTGCATCTTAATAGCAGTGTTCCAATATTTGAGGGACTGCCACAAAGAAAAGAAGGGGGTCAACATTATTTTCCAAAGCACAAGAAGGCAAGACAAGAAACAATGGATAAGAGCTGGGCATGACATGCTAAGATCTAAAAGCATCTGGATAAACAGATAAACAGGATTTTTGGGGTGGGATAGCTGTGGCATTCTAATGATAGCTTTGGGGAAGAGGCTCAGTCCCAGTGCTTATAGCTCCCTTGTGGTTTTAAGCAAAGAAAAAGCTTTTATTTTTATTTTTTAGTTTCATTAGGCTATTTGCACAGAGTTCCCTTACTCTGTGACTCAGATGAAAGCCGAATTCTCATCAACTATTAATAGAGTTCCCCTCTGCAGTGGTTTTAAGATTGGTTTATACATTTAGCAACTCCAGAATTACACTGCTGTTACAAAGATTTCGGTTTTTATTTTATTTTATTTCCATAAAGTATTTTTTTAAAGATCACTACATAAGCAGAATGAACAAAAAAACTTGAAATGGTGATGATTCAGACAAGTAGAAGGTTTTTTTTAAAAAAATCAGCAATAACCAGTCCTGCTAACAATGCTGTAAATCTCAGCCAAAATACAACAATAGTACGGCAGATTTAACTCACATGAGCTAATGTTCAATCTTCTAAGCTGCATTTCTAGCAACTGGGCATTTGCATCTAATCTAAATTAACCTGAGATGTCCAAGTTACCCAAACTGAATATTTTTTTTTAGTTTTATTAATTTTACTTTAAGATCAAATTAAATCATGTTTGCCTTCTTCAAGGCACCACCTACTAATTTCTAAAAACAGAAAATGAGAAAATGGCTCAATTTATTAAAGTTCACATAAATAATGTCCATTTCATAAATGTTTTTTTTTTTTTTTGTAAAAACAAATTACCAGTTTAGGAGTCTGTGCTGATTCCCACAGCACAGCCTGTCACATCTGTCACATCTGCAGGCACTTTCAGAAAGAGGTGGATTTTGCAAGGGATGCTACTATAAGCAAACGTGACTTCAGATATCTTCAAAATAAAAGGACGAAAAAAGAAACAGTATCATAGCCCTAACCCTAACCCTAACCCTAACTCTAACCCTGGCCTCACCTCAGCCTCATCGCCGTCCGACTCCATTGCCAGCTCCGTAGGCTGCTGACGGACCACAACACTGTTTGCAGCAAAGTTAGCAGAAATAGGAAACATCCAGGAATGGGCTTCAAAAATTTCAGCAACGGGTTCTCTGCCCGGTTGCTGGGTGGGCGTGGCCATGGTGGGCATGACCTAGTTGGAGGGGGGGGGGCATTTTCACCTTCCCCAGGCTCTGGAGGCTTTCCTTGAGCCTTTGGAAGGGCAAAAACTGCCTTCCCCGGCCTCCGGAGGCCCTCCATTGCTTCCGGGAGGCCCATTTTTCCCACTCTCCGAGCCTCCGCGCGGGCCCTGCATTTACCTCACATCCAAAATGGGCCACGTGGAGACTCCTGGGAGGGGCAGGGTATGGTGGGAGGGGCCAGCCAGGGGTGGGATTTGGAGGTTCTCCGAACTGGCCATAACGTTAGCTATGGGTTCTCCTGAACCCGGGCGAATAGAGATGGGTTTCAGCAGGTTCTAACCAGTTCTGGAGAACTGGTAGCAGAAATTTTGAGTAGTTCAGAAAACTGATAGTAAAAATTCTGACTGGCCCTGCCCCCATCTATTCTCTGCCTCCCAAGTCCCAGCTGATCGGGAGGAAATGGGGATTTTGCAGTAACCTTCCCCTGGATTGTGGGGGGGGGGGAAATGGAAATTTCACAGTATTTTTCCCCTGCCACACCCACCAAGCCACACCCACCAAGCCACACCCACAGAATCGGTAGTAAAAATTTTTGAAACCCACCATTGCGTGGCGGCCCACCCCTAGAAACATCTGATCTGTGAAGAGCAGGACTGAAGCTTGAGTCTGAGGTGAAGGAAGACCTGCTCACCTTGAATTATTTAATGGACAGGTAAATTGCATCTGAGGTGAGAAGGGACTTTGCTGACTGAGCCTTTTGGTCTTATGTTTGGAAAACAGGTGAAATGCAAGAGGGCTGAAGGAGAGCAAATGTCCCTATTTGCTAAGTGGGTGAAATGGGGGCTCCAAGGAACTACTGAACATATTTACAACAACCAGGTGAGTCCTGGGCACAGTCTGCAAGTATTTTGAAAACAGTGTAGTAATTACTAGAGTTTAGTCAAAAAAAAAGCTTTTTAAATTAACCTCTCATTTTTTGGGGTGGGGTACCTGTGAATCTATAGGAATGTGGTTGCTCAAGGGCTAAGACACTGAGCTTGTCAATCAAAAGGTTGGCAGTTCAGCAGTTCAAATCCCTAGTGCTGCCATGTAACGGGGTGAGTTCCCGTTACTTGTCCCAGCTCCTGCCAACTTAGCAGTTTGAAAGCACGTAAAAAATGCAAGTAGAAAAAATAGGGACTACCTTTGATGGGAAAGTAACAGTGTTCTGTGCGCCTTTGGTGTTGAGTCAGGCCGGGCACATGACCATGGAGACGTCTTCGGACAGCGCTGGCTCTTTGGCTTTGAAACGGAGATGAGCACTGCCCCCTAGAGTTGGGAACGACTAGCAAGTATGTGTGAGGGGACTTTTACCTTTATCTGTGAATCTAATACACCTGAAGTTCAGAAAAGCCTCACACAACATCTGGATTAGCAGGTTAGATCAAATGGATTGGGTGGTGTCATTGTTATTTGGATCCCAGTCGGCTTGAAAATTATAGTCCAAAAATGTTCATCATCTAATTAGAGTCAGATATTGAATGAAATATCACAACATTCTGCCCTGTATTATATACACGTATATATTTCAACGTGTGGAATTTCAATGGATGGAGATGGGGAAAGAATATTTATGAAATTTGCAAATGACAAAAACTTAGCTGGAACAGATAATAATCCAGAAGACAGAAAGACCGTTCCCACCGTGTTGTGTCTTGCCCGCCCTCAGAGCAGCCGGGGCCTTCTTACCTGCTCCCGAACACTGAGGAATGTATGCCTCCCGGCCCAAGTCCTGGCTCCATTCCCACACAAACTGCAGAAGAAGGAGCATCTCCCGGCCCCAGCCCTGACTCCATGCCCAGGCAAACGGAGCAGCTAGACCCCTCCCCCTCCTCCACAGCATGTGAGCCTGAGGAGGGTTTATTCCCAACAGCTGCTGATTGGTGTGACCCTCGCATCAGAAGGCTGGATAGGCGGAGGCAACAGAAGGAAGGGAGGGGCAGGCCTTAATGAGTGCTGAGTCATGGAGCCACACCCCATGGCCTATATAAAGGATCTGCTTTCTGGCAGTCTCTGAGTCAGGCAAAAGTCGAACTTATCTTGCTGAAGTCACTTACTGGTCTCCTGCCTGCTCTGAGGACTTTGCTAGGACTTTGGGCAGAGCTGCAGAGGCAAGCCTGATTCGGATTTCCCTGACCCGGCCGTCAGCGGAGGAGTGGGACACGACACACCGATCTGCGCAATCTCCAAAGAGAAACATCACAGGATGAAATTTAACTATGGCAAATGAAAAATTATGGACACGTACGAAGCCAAAATGAAATTGTCATGCTTAGGATGGCGAACCTGGTTTGATAATAGTACTTGTGAAAGGTTCTTGGGTAATAGCTGAGGTCAAGCTGAAGAGGGATCTGCAGTGTGAAGAGGCTGTTAAAAAAGAGCAGACGCTGTTTTAGGCTGCAGTCACAGAAATAGACTTTACACATCGGAGGCATTTGTAATTCTAATTTATTCTCTACCTTGAGTGTTGAATCCAGTTTTGGGCATCACACCTAAATGAGAATAATCAGAGAAACAGACTGTAAAGAGATATTGAAGGAACTGAGAGTGTTTGACCTTAAAAAGAACGGGAGTGGAATGGGATGGGAAATAATATTGAATCTGTCATCTGCACCTCTATAACTATCTGGTTCAGTTCTGCAACCCAACAAGACAGACACAGACTTCAGAGGATAATTAGAACAGCAGAAAAAACAATGGCTACCAACCTGCCTTCCATTGAGGACCTGTATACTGCATGAGTCAAAAAGAGGGCTGTGAAAATATTTACAGACTCCTCACATCCTGGACATCAACTGTTTCAACTCCTACCCTCAAAATGATGCTACAGAGGACTGCACACCAGAACAACTAGACACAAGAGCAGTTTCTTCCCCCAACCGCCATCACTCTGCTAAACAAATAATTCCCTTAACACTGTCAAACTATTTACTAAATCTGCACTACTATTAATCTTCTCATCGTTCCCATCACCCATCTCCTTCCACTTACGACTGCATGATTGAAACTTTGTTGCTTGTATCCTTACGATTTATATTGATATTGATTGTTTCCTGTTTGCTTATTTGTAGCCTATGACTATCATTAAGTGTTGTATCATTAAGTGTTAAATTTGTACCCTATGACTATCATTAAGTGTTGTAAGTGTTGTACCTTGATGAAGGTATCTTTTCTTTTATGTACACTGAGAGCGTACGCCCCAAGATATATGTGTTTCCAATCACATTTGGCCAATAAAAAATTCTGTTCTATCTATTCTAACAGGACATAGCCCTACATAAGGACAATTCTATTTGCTCTTCTCATTACATTATTTTTTAAAAAAGAATATTTCAAAAATTAAGATCACCCAAGGTCCTCATAGAATAACAGAGTTGGAAGGGACTTTGGATGTCTTCTAATCCAAATCCCTGCTCCAGCAGAAGATCCTATACCTGTGATGGGGAACCTATGGCACGCATGCCCAAAGTGGCACGTGATGCCATGTTGCCCGGCACGAGCGGCCTTGCCTGTGTTTGTCTTCTGGGTTTCTGGCACGCGTGCGCGCAACAATCAGCTGTCCTTCACGCACGCGGCAGTGCCGAAAACTGGCCTGTGCATGTGTGCCAGCCAGCTGATCGTTGGGCGTGCATGCATGGTAGAACCCAGAAGTTCCGCTTTTCCAGAGTGTGATTCCTTCGTGTGGGGCAGTGCCGAAAACCAACCTGCACATGCGCACCGGCCAGCTGATCATCGGGTACGCATGTGTGCTAGAACCTAGAAGTTCAGCTTTTCCGGAGTGCGGTCCCGATGAGCGCGCGTGTGACATTTCTACGCAACCTTTTTGGCACTTGGTGCCAAAAAGGTTCACCATCACTGTCCTATACCATTTCAGACAAGTAGTTAAATAAATAACTAAAAAATAACTAGTTGTTCACGCTCTCTTTAAAAGCCTCCGATGATGGAGCACCCACAACCTCTGAAGGCAAGTTATTCCATTGGTTGATTGCTGTCACCGTTAGGAAATTTTTTGTTCATTCTAGGTTGCTTCTCTCCTTGGTTAGTTTCCATCCGCTGTTTCTCATCTTGCCTTTTGGTGCTTTGGAAAATAGTTTGACACCCCCTCCTCTTTGTCGGAGCCCCTCAAATATTGGAACATTGCTATCCTGTTACCCCTAATCCTTCTTTTAACTAGACTAAAGATAAAGGTAAAGGTTCCCCTCGCACATACGTGCTAGTCGTTGCCGACTCTAGGGGGCTGTGCTCATCTCCGTTTCAAAGCCGAAGAGCCAGCGCTGTCCGAAGACGTCTCCGTGGTCATGTGGCCGACATGACTCAATGCCAAAGGCGCACAGAATGCTGTTACCTTCCCACCAAGGTGGTCCCTATTTTTTCTACTTGCATTTTTACGTGCTTTCGAAACTGCTAGGTTGGCAGAAGCTGGGACAAGTAACGGGAGCTCACCCCATTACACGGCAGCACTAGGGTTTCGAACCGCTGAGCTGCCAACCTTTCAATCGACAAGCTCAACGTCCTAGCCCCTGAGCCACCGCATCCCATTTTAACTAGACTAGACATACCCAGTTCCTGCAACTGTTCTTCATGTGTTTTAGCCCCGAGGTCTCCAACCTTGGCCACTTTAAGACTTGTGGACTTCAATTCCCAGAGTTCCTCAGCCAGCTTTGCTTTGCTTCAACTTTGGAGTTGAAGTCCACAAGCCTTAAAGTGACCAAGGTTGGAGACCCCTGTTTTAGCCTCCTAATAATTCTTAGCCCCCTAATAATTTTTATTACTCTTCTCTGCACTTTTTCCCAGAGTTTCAACATCCTTTGCTAGGTAGCATCTATTATGATGCCTTACTTCGATCCCCAAATTTGATGGCTCCCCTACTGGGTTCCTTGTGGATCACATCAGGTTTTTCCTCTCGGAACAAACAGATTTCAAAAGACCCACTTCCCAAATGTCGAACATGCCAAACTCTCAGAGGAGACAATCTTCTCTGTGGCGAGACTTGTAAATTATTTGATCTGAAAGACAGCAGATACTTAAGATTCAGAATGATGTTGTTTAGCGAATTTTCCTCTTAATAACCCTTGTGTTTAAAATGTATTTGCAGTGATTTATTGTGTTTTATATTTATGGCCATATGAAGGGAGGCAGGCTTTTGAGTAGTCTAGAGCTCGTATCATGCTTTATGCTAAAATAAGCTTTTCTGATTGATTGTTATATAGGCTGTTTATTTATTTTTTTTCATACTAAAAAGGATCTGCTGGTGAAACTATGGCTCTGGTATTAAATGGAGAGCTATTTTTCATAACTCTGGAGGCACACTAGTCACCTGATCCGTCTTTTCTTGAGTGCAGAGGAATTTGACATGCAATTCTACACCTCCACTCCAAACTACATTGAAAGAATGTGATGTTTGCCGTAGAAAACAACCCCAATAAGGAAAATTTGCTGCTGGAGACACTGATGTGCCATATGTCCTTTAATGCTTAATTACAACAGGGGCCCAACAAGGAAGTCATTAAAGCTGCACCCTATTGTGCCTAGGTATTAGAGGACATATGGTTTCAAACTGAAACATAAAGTTATTTGCTTTTGTTAAGGGTAACATTTTTTTTTCATCACAACTACTTTACATGTCAGAAATGTTTGAAACGAATATTATACAGTGTTTGACAATTAGAGTTGAACAAAATCTTGAATTTCAATAATAGGAGAGTTGGGTAGATTCCCCGCCCCCCCATTTTTTTCTTCCTACTGCTATAGGATTTTGTGATGATGTAAGTTCTTCTTCTTCTTCTTCTTCTTCTTCTTCTTCTTCTTCTTCTTCTTCTTCTTCTTCTTCTTCTTCTTCTTCTCCTCCTCCTCCTCCTCCTCCTCCTCCTCCTCCTCCTCCTCCTCCTCCTCCTCCTCCTCCTTCTCCTCTCCTCCTCTTCCTCCTCCTCCTCTTCTTCTTCTTGATGTTGGCGATCATACTGCTATAGGATTTTTTGATGATGTAAGTTCTTCTTTTTCTTCTCCTTCTCCTCCTCCTCCTCCTCCTCCTCCTCCTCCTCCTCCTCCTCCTCCTCCTCCTCCTCCTCCTCCTTCTCTTCTTCTTCTGCCATATCAGTCATCGGATGTTGGCGATCATGTTGGTGATCCTATTTTTTATCAACAGCCGCACAAAAAAGTTCTGCTGAGTTTTGTCCAAACCAGTCCCTTAGATTTTGAAGCCATGATGTTCTTCTTCTGCCTGGACCTTGTTTGCCTTCAATCTTTCCTTGGAGGATTAAGTGAAATATGCCATATTGGTTTTGATGATTTCCCTTGGCTTTCCAAATGTAAGTATTTGGAGGGCTTCAAATATATGATCTCTTAAGGAGGTCCTACAAAACACTAGCAGTAGCAATCCTACAGTTACAGGTAGTCCTTGATTTATCAACTGTTTTTTTTAGCAACTGTTCAAAATTACAATGGAAAATGTGACTCATAAACAGTCCTCACAATTACAATTATTGCACCATCAATATTTGGGCACTTGGCAACTGGCATATATTTATAATGGTTGCAGTGTTTAGGGTCATTTGCAAACTCCCCAACCAGCTTGCGACAAACAAAGTCAATGGGGGAAGCCCAGTGTGCTTAACAATCATGTGATTTACTTAACAACTGCAGCATTTCTGATGCTTTGTAACATTCAGGAAGGATCTGCATGGCTGAATCTTCAGGCAGATGGAACACTTGTCTAAAGTACCACATTTTTCGGAGTATAAGACACATTTTTTCCCCCTAAAAGAGGGTGAAAATTTGGGTGTGTCTTATAAACCGAATGTAGCTAAAAACGCGAGGCACGGAGGCAGCAATGGTCTGTGGCAATCCCTGCAGCCTGGAACAGCTGATTGGGGGTATTCTGGAAGGCTGATCCACCCGCCAATCAGCTGCTCATGCTGAATCAGGTTGCAATAATGTGCTGAAGCTGACCTGGCTTTTGACTATTTGCTGCAAGGACTCAGAGTTTGCAGCAGCAATCACATCCAGAAAGCACACACAAGTAACTGATTCAGCAGCATTCAATAACTTCTCTTTATATATAATATAACACATGAAGTAAATATACAATACGAAAAGCAGGTTTCCCAACACAAGCAAAACACAAGCAGAGGAGAGGAGTTTCAGTTTCAGTTTTAGTTTCAGAGATCAGCACAGCATGCAGCTTTAAAACAGCTGAGCTAAGCCACTCCCAGGCTCCTTGCTGTCTCCTTCCTTGTTGCTCACACAGCAAATACTGTTTCAGTTTCCAAACAGCCCTCAACTCTCTCACACACTGACAGGATGCTAGCTAGATGAATACTAATGGATGCTGGTAGGCAGAGGCAGAATTTTTTTTTCTTATTTTCCTCCCCAAAAACTAAGGTGCATCTTATACTCCAGAGTGTTTTATATTCCGAAAAATACAGTAAGTTGAGATCCTGAAAATCAAGAATCAGCAAATCAATCCTTTCATGATTCCTGCTATTTTGCTTCCTAGACAGTCCTTGCCCTGTAGACCTTGAGAACATGGAACTAAAATTAAGCTACAATGTCTAACAGTTTGGGTTTTTTTAGGGTTAGGGAGATTGCAAAGTTTCCTTCCCACAGCAAGGAAAAGAGAGATGACAGGTCTACAGTTAACTTAATAGATCTAGTTCTCTCCCTGCTTTTAAAGTAAAGTACTTTCTGGTGCCCTGACGAAGACCTCTTGAAACATATTGAATCGCACTCTGAACTTTACAAAATGTCAGCAGTTCTTCTCACACAGTTGTTATTTTAAACAAAAAGCCACATCATATTCCCCACCCACCCCTGCAAATAATCTTCCTTCACATTAAGGCCCACTGGCCTGCAAAATTAAAAGTATTGGAGCGCACACAATCTCTGTTCAGGTTTCCCCAACCCCTCTTTTTGAAAAAAAAAAAGAAAAGACCGCCAATGGAAGTTACCTGCAAAATGTCTAGGTGCAGATCTCTTCAGGGAGGACCATCTAGAAAAGGGAATCGAATGACAGCCATATTTCTTTTTTTCCACTGGGGTCTGGTTGACCCGAGCGCGTGGGAATGGAATGGAGAGAAAGAGCGAGACCCCATTTTTCAATTCTTTTTCTGTGTGCTGCTGGAGCAGGCAGGACCCATTTCATAACAAAGCCATGCTACAATTTAGAATGAATGAATGAATGAGCTGGAAGAGACCTTGGAAGTCTTCTAGTCCAACCCTCTGTTCAAGCAGGAGAACCAGAGGTGGTATTCAGCCAGTTCTGACCGGTTCGGGCAAACCAGTAGCGGCGACTGCAGGTGGTCATGCCCCGGCCTAAAGACGTTCTATTTTGCTACATTTTTGATGCCAGGCACATGCATGGAAGGTGCACACGCAAAAAAAGTGCGTGCTTAGGAGGCTGGGTGCATGTGTGGAAGGTGTGCGAGCAGCGAACCGGTGGTAAGCATTTCTGAAACTCACCTCTGAGGAAAACCTGTAGCATTTCATACAAGTGGCTGTCTAGTTTCTTCTTGAAAGCCTCCTGTTGTGCCTCGCTCGCCCCCCTCTCCGCAGCCAGGCCCCTATCATCTCCTGCTATCTCAGCCAGAGACTGATAGTGCAGAAGAATGTCCTGGCATGCCTCCAGCCCCCAGCCCTGGCACCATGCCCGGACAAACTGAGCAAACTGAGCAAACTGACCTCCCCCTGATAGCATGTGCGCCTGAAGCCAGCCACGAGCTGGAATTACCGGCAGTGGGGACGAAACAATGCAGTAGATAGATCCACGCTTCCGGAGAATGGAGACGCGACGTCAGCAAAAGGAAGGGAGGGGCAGGCCTGGATAAGTGCTGAGTCATGGAGCCACACCCCATGGCCTATATAAAGGATCTGCTTTCTTGCATTCTTTGAGTCAGGCAAAGTCTAAATTGGATTGCTGAAGTCACATCCTGGTCTCATGCCTGCCCTGAGAACTCTGACAGAACTTTGGCAAAGCTGCAGAGGCTCTGCGGCCATGCTTGATACGGACTTCCCCGACCCGGCTGTCAGAGGAGGAGTGGGACACGACACCTCCGGTGATGGAGTGTCCACAACTTCTGAAGGCAAGCTGTTCCACTGGTTAATTGTTCTCACTGTCAGCTAGTTTCTCCTTAATTCCAGGTTGCTTCTCTCTTTGTTCCAGATCAGCTCCTGAATCACCTGCCAATTGATGGTGTCTTTTAATGCACCCAACAGGAAAGTTGGATTCAATCCAAATTGGATCTAAGGGTTTCTAGGTGACCATAACTTTACAGCTTTTGGTGAGCTGTGGGCCACATCAGCCTTTGCGTCAAGGTTCCGACTGACGAAGACAACCAAAGAAGGAACAATCTCTTTATGCAAAACTTTATTGAGTACATCACTTTGGCATGTTGAAGGCAAAACCAGACCTAGATCTTTCCAGCCCTAACCTCTATAGTTAAAGTTCAGATTCTTCCACCCCTCAGTTAGCTCAGGTCACTTTGTCCAATACAGTCTCCGGTTATTGTTGTGGGAAAGTCCTTTTGGCTTTTGTAAACACCGGCCAAAATGTCCTTGGTTCTCACGCTGACATCTCAATCTCTGGCCCATGTTCTATCTCCCTCCTCCCCCCCATAGTTTGTTGGGGGAACTGGGATGCAATAATAGTTGCAAAAGCAAAACGTCTTTTGAAGCTTGACCAGTGATGAAATCTAAAAATTTTCACCACCGGTTCTGTAGGCATGGCTTGGTGGGCGTGGCCTGATGGTCATGTAACCGGGTGGGTGTGTCACTCGTGTCTTCCTTCCTTCCTTCCTTCCTTCCTTCCTTCCTTCCTTCCTTCCTTCCTTCCTTCCTTCCTTCCCTTTCTTTCTTTCTTTCTTTCTTTCTTTCTTTCTTTCTTTCTTTTTCCTCTCCCTCCCTCCCTCCCTCTTTCTTTCTTTCTTTCTTTCTTTCTTTCTTTCTTTCTTTCTTTCTTCTCTCTCTCCCTTCCTTCCTTCCTTCCTTCCTTCCTTCCTTCCTTCCTTCCTTTCTTTCTTTCTTTCTTTCTTTCTTTCTTTCTTTCTTTCTTTCTTTCTTTCTTTCTTTCTTTCTTCTTTCCTCTCTCTCCCTTCCTCCCTCCCTCCCTCCCTCCCTCTCTCCCTCCCTCTCTCTTTCTTTCTTCTCTCTCTCTCTCCCTTCCTCTTTCTTTCTTTCTTTCTTCTCTCTCTCTCTCTCTCTCTCTCGCACACACATATCTGGTCTGAACAGCGGCTGCTGCGGGAGAAGGAAGAGAATGCTCCGGGAGGGTGGGTGGCCAGGCCCGGAAGTGGCTCGTCCCCCATCATGGGCTGGATGCAGGCAGCACAACCTGAGGTGGAGAGGAAGGCAAGCGGGTGGCAGGCTGCCCAAAGGCTTCACGGAACCCAACCGTGCCAGGCAAAAAAGGCGGATGAGCCTCACCATGTTCCCCCGAGGCGGCTCTTCGGCTGAGTGCAGCGGGTCTCCCTTCCCCACCGCCAGTGTCAGCCTTACATATGCCCACCCTCCCACGGCTGCCCATGCACACTCCAGTCTAGGCTCCAGCGGCAGCGGCGGGAGAAGGAAGAAAGCAAGCAGCCCCTCTCAGCGTGGGCCCTCTCAGCCCCAGCGCAATGGTTGCATCTCCCGCAAGGGCCATCGGGCCAGCGGGAATCAACTTTCTCCCACACAAAGGCTGGATTCCCACCGTGAGCGACAAGGAAATCTATAGGTCAATAAAATGAGGACCCTGATTGTTGGGGCAATATGCTGACTCTGTAAACCACTTAGAGAGGGCTGTAAAGCACTGTATAGCGATGTAAAAGTCTAAGTGCTATTGCTATTAGGTGCAAAGTAGGCAACATAAGTTTATCTGGAAAGATGATACGTTTCTCCAGAACAGAAGTGTAGTGATCAGTGAGGTGACTAAAAGTCTTTCATCTAGGAATGTATGAAATTCCTTGAAGAGTTCAGAAGGATTTGGATGCTCTCAGGTTACTTAATATGTATTGCAAATTTGCAGGAACACATTGCAAATGAAGTTAGACTGGGTATGTTATTTTGCCTCGGTCCTCATATCTTGTTGAAAGATCCATGAGACCAGAAGGGAAAAGCTATTTAAAAGAGATGGAATATATTTGCTTTAAGCTTTGGGTTCCATTGCATTTTTTAATGAAAAATTATGATATTGAGAATCAGTGTTCTTATGACTAAAATTTGAGGGCTGGATCCAGAGGACCTGAGAAATTAGTAATACACATACCTGAAGTTTTGTATAGTTAGTAGCTTCCTCAGCTTTGTTTTCCTAGGACTTCTAAATATCTTTGCAAATAGGGAAATACACCTTAACAGAATATCAGAGCTGGAGGGATCTTGGAGGTCTTCTAGTCCAACCATCTGCTCAAGTTGGGGACCCTATACAATGACAGACAAGTGGCTGTCCAATCTCTTCTTAAACACCTCCAGTTTTGGAGCATCCACAACTTCTGGAGGAAAGCAATTCCACTGGTTAATTGTTCTCGCTGTTAAGAAATTTCTCCTTAGTTCCAGGTTGCTCTTCTCCTTGATTAATTTCCATCCATTGTTTCTTGTCTCGCCTTCTGGTGCTTTGGAAAATAGGTTGACCTGCCCTCTTCTTTGTGGCAGTCCCTTATATATTGGAACAGTGCTATCATGTCTCCTCTAGTCCTTCTTTTTACTATTTTACTATACAATTCCAGCAACCGTTCTTCATATATTTTAGCTTCCAGCTCTCTAATCATCTTTGTTGCTCTTTTCTGCATTCTTTCCAGAGTCTCAACATGAGGGAATATGAATCAGGGTTAAAGAGATGAAGCTGCTATGTTTTGTCCCCACTACACTAGTCTGTGTGCAGCTCAACATTTATTTATTTTGTCACAACAATATATGTAGGTATCATACAAAAAATATTATATAGTATATAAACACATATATGAGTAAATATAAGGAGGTATAAGCATATATATATATAGCAAGAAGAAAAGAAAAGCAATAGGACAGGAACGGTAGGCACGTTTGTGCGCTTATGCACGCCCCTTATGGTCCTCTTAGGAATGGGATGAGGTCAATAGTAGAACGTTTTTGGTTAAAGCTTTTAGGATTATGAGAAGAGACCATAGAGTCAGGTAAAGTATTCCAAGCACTGATGATTCTGTTACAGAAGTCATATTTTCTGTAATCTAGATTAAAACGGTTGACATTAAGTTTAAATCTATTAGTTGCTCTAGTATTATTGCAATTAAAGCTGAAGTAGTCTTTAACAGGAAGGGCATTACAATAGATGATTCTGTGAGTTAAACTTAGGTCTTATCAAAGGCGACGGAGTTCCAAGTTTTCTAAGCCTAGGATTTCAAGTCTGGTGGGATAAGGTATTTTATTGTTTTCAGAGGAATGGAGAACTCTTCTTGTAAAATATTTCTGGACAGGTTCAATTGTATTGATGTCAGAGATGTGGTGAGGGTTCCAAACAGGCGAGCTGTATTCTAGAATTGGTCTAGCAAATGTTTTATATGCTCTGGTTAGTAGCTAAACCCACCTATCCTCCAATAAAACAGACCGTGTGCATAGATCTGAATGCTTTATTGAAAGAACGGGATATGGTAAAGCTGGGGAAAACAGGGACACATACAATGAAAACCAAATACAAGACAGACAGTATTGGGTTACTGCTGAACATAACAATTAATAAATACAGGCAATTTAAATCTCACCAGCGATGCTCTGTGTGTGGGATGTGAGTTAGTCCATGGATGATCACATGCCCCAGATTAAGATGGATGCTTCTTTGTGCTTCTTCTTTCTCCAAATGCTAAAGGAAATAGATCTGGCTTCCCAGCGTGCACTTGGTTAGAGAGGGTTCGCTTCAAATAATATACTTGGTATTTGTCCATCTGGCCACTAGATGGGGCAAGAGAGCAACAACAGTATATAAAAGTGATATTCCGGAGCATATTTGTTCCTCAAATATACTCTACTTGCAATTTCATTATTTTATCTTCCCATGCAGCCCCAATTTAAAATGGAACCCCCCATCACATTCAGTATCATCGCATCCAGTATCAACAACATCTAGTTTTATGTTGTTGCTCTCCAAATTGAACTTGTACCCTAAACGGATCCTCGTTATATAGTGACAAAGTCCAGTGTGATCTCAATAATTAAAAATCCCTGTACTGCTTAATGATTCCCTCAGTCACCCTGCGGTGACATAAATTCAGCACCGGTTTTGTGATTCAAAACACTAGTTGAAGACACCCGCGAATCGTATGTGGATCATTAAATTTACAATGAATGTCAGAGATGAAATAAAGGAGAAAAACACTTTGAGAGATCAGAATAATATGTGCTCTAAGGTGACATCCATCAAGATAAATTATCTTATCCTACTTGAGCTTGTTATTCTTTATTGGATTTGGTTTCTGGGGGTTGTTTTTGTTATTCTGTGTTGTAGGATTTCCAAAGGCCTTGATCTTCAAAAAAATCCTCATCTCTTGTCATTCCGATCCTTTCGCACACAATAGGATTGTGCATCGGAGCCATTTAGGTACCTCGCAAAGGTGACAACGGGTTTGTGAACCGCGCACGAATCCTTGGCAGATAAAATGGGAACGCCGAACTGAGAGAACAGGGATGTGTGTGTGTAGCAATGGAATTGAAGACAAGGGAGGGATTGGGATTTTTGATTTATTATGAATTATTCTGTTAGAATTGTCTCGCTGGAACCGGGGGAGAAAAAAAAATTTCCCAGCATTATAAAGCTGCAAAAGGTAAACTCCCCTCAGCTCAGTCTGGAACGAATGCAATTCTTTGCAAAAAGTTTCCCAACAAATCTTTTTTTTTTCCCCCCAGAAGGTCATGTTGCTACTTGCAGGACATAAGGACACATGATGTGCAGGGCACATCATTTGACTGCCTTTGGGAGAAGCAGCCATCCTGAGCAGGCAAGCCAGCACGTCACAAGAGACTTGGATATTCACTTGCCTCTTTCCCAAACCTACCTGAGACCCCCAAAGACCTTCAGGCTGGAAGGAGAACAACTGCAGGAAACAGTTACCAAACTCACGAGGCAATGTTGGTTGCCTCTGGTGGCTCAGCGGACTAAGTCTGTCTGTTATTAACACAGCTGCTTGCAATTACTGCAAGTTCAAGTCCCACCAGGCCCAAGGTTGACTCAGCCTTCCATCCTTTATAAGGTAGGTAAAATGAGGACCCAGATTGTTGGGGGCAATTAAGTTGACTTTGTATATAATATACAAATGGATGAAGACTATTGCTTAACACATTGTAAGCCACCCTGAGTCTTCGGAGAAGGGCGGGATATAAATTCAAAAAAACAAAAAACAAAATGCAGCTGAAGTTCAATCATTGAGAGTTGACTGCCAAATGGGAAAGTCTACATTTGGGGGAAGAGAAGGAAATACTTTAGTATGTCCCTCTGTACTGCACAGTACTGGTGAAGACTAACAATTGGACAAATGTATCTGAGCTAAGGGAGGTGCAGTGGCTCAGCAGTTAAGACATTGGGATTGTCAGCTGGAAAGCAGGCAACCCAGGTTTGAGACCCGAGCATCATGTGTTAGGGTGAGCTCCTGTTCTCGTTCCAGCTGCTGCCCACCTAACTGTTCTGTTCCCCTCTGCAGTCTGGGAGACACGAGCGATGATTTAATTAGCTGGCAACTATCAGCTCTGGCAGCAAACTAGCGAGCATCTGCCAAGTGTCTCTGTTATCTCCCTCGACGCCAATGAGTCAGCCAGGAAACCAGGAACAAACAGGACTTCAGCTCTAATTCTCCCTCTAAGGAGTTGATTTGCTCACCACGAAGTGGTATAGCAGCTCTTGCTGTCTTTTTATATCCTGTGGGGTGTGGCTCCATGACTCAGCACTTCCTAGGTCTGCCCCACCCCTGCTTTGTTGTTCCCGCCTCTCCTGCCTACGAAATCTAGGGTCCAGCCAGGCCTGATTGGCATCAGCCGGGTCTGGAGGCGTGGCCTGGGGGGGAAAGAGTCAGGGGACGGAGGCCTCGTTATCTCCTCCACCTGGCCTGCCTCTTGCTCCTGGAGCTGAGTCAGGGAAGCCGGTGCTCCAGAGGTAAGTTCTGATGGCCCTTCCCCCTCACTTTCCGAGTCACTTTCTGGCAGGGGGCCCGGATCGGGGGGGCGCAGACACAACACTAACAGTCCAAAAGCATGCAAATGTGAGTAGATAAATAGGTACCACTACAGTAGGAAGGTAACACCGCTCCATGACATCATGCTGGCCACAGGCCTGCAGAAATGTCTTCAGACAGTGCTGGCTCAATAGTCTTGAAATGGGGATGAGCACCTCCCCTTAAAGTCGGCTACAGCTAGCAGAGTAAAATCCGTAGGGACTTCTTTACTTGAGCTAAGAAAAATACTTCCTGCTGTGTACAAATAAATATTACGCATTCTTCATCCCACGGCATGTCTTAATATATCATGTCCAAGAGTTGTGCCGTTCTGCTGAACCACACTCCTACTTCAATTCAAAAACGGTTACAATGGTCAGCTGGCTGTTCTTGCTATGAGATGAGGTGATTTCCAACCACAACCCTCTAGCCATTCCTACCCTTGGATGGTTCTGAAACAAGGGCTAAGTTGCTGCCATAGGCAATTAAGTCGACATGGCAAAAGAGAAGCTCATGGGATGGTGAAACATTACACAATCCATTATTAATGGATGGGTTTTTTTTCCTTTCAGTGACATTTATAAAGTTGCCTGCTAAATGTTGGAATGTACAAATATATATATGTATATATATTTACACACACACACACACACACACACACACACACACACACACACACAGTGGTAGATAGATAGATAGATAGATAGATAGATAGATAGATAGATAGATAGATAGATAGATAGATGGATGATAGGCAGATAGACAGACAGATAGATATGATATAGATAGATAGATAGATGATAGATAGATAGATAGATAGATAGATAGATAGATAGATAGATATAATAGACAGACATATATATATAGATGTATATAGATATAGATGATATAGATAGATAGATAGATAGATAGATAGATAGATAGATAGATAGATAGATAGATAGATAGACAGATATAGATATAAATAGATAGAGATGATATATAGATAGATACAGATGATAAATAGACAGACAGACAGACAGAGATAGATATAGATGATAGATAGATAGATAGATAGATAGATAGATAGATAGATAGATAGATAGATAGATAGAAAGATAGATATAGGTATAAATATAGAGATATAGATGATAGATATAGATGATAGATATAGATATAGATGATAGATAGATATTGATATAAATATAGAGATATAGATGATAGATATAGATGATAGATATAGATATAGATGATATAGATATAGGTATAAATATAGAGATATAGATGATAGATAGATATAGATGATAAATAGAGATAGATATAGATGATAGATAGATAGATATAGATATAAATATAGAGATATAGATGATAGATAGATAGAGATAGATAGAGATAGATAGATAGATAGATAGATACGTTCTACAGTTTTTAAGAGACATGGATAGTCATTCATTTAGAACTGTGTGTTTAGTGAACATTCAAAAGTACAACGACACTAAAAAGATGACTCATGACCATTTTTCAAACTTACAACCATTGCAGCATCTCCATGATCACACAATCAAAATTCAGACGCTTGGATATTGTCTCATATTTATGACAGTTGCAGTGTCCTGGGGTCAGGTGATCGCCCTTTTGCAACCCTCTGATAAGCCAAATCAATAGGGAAGCCAAATGGTGCTACTAATTTAACAAGTGCAGTGATTGACTTGACAACTGTGGCAAGAAAGGTCGTAAAACAAAGCAAAGCTTACTTAGCAACTGTGTCTCATTTAACAACAGAAATTTTGGGCTCCATCGCGGTCATAAATCAAGGACTACCTGTATTTTATTTATCTCTATATTTTTAAATATAAGAGAAGCTATTCAGATGTTAGAAAAGAGAAGAAGTATAGCTATGTGCCTAAGATGGTATTCGGCTGGTTCAGACCAATTCACCCGAACCGGTAGCAGAAATCACGGGTGGGCCCGTCCAACTGCCCCAGCTCTATGCCATCCTATTTAGGCACATTTTTGAGGCCAGATGCATGCGTAGAATGCACACGTGCCAGCAAAGTGCATGCATAGAAGGCCAGGCACATGTGTGGATGGGGCGCATGCGCTCACATTTGCAAACCGGTAGAGAAAGTAAATGAACACCACACCTTGTATGTGACCTACAGTGATGTTAGAAGTAGAGTCTTCTGGAAGAATGTCACTGAGTCAGAAAGTCTCTTGTTTTTTTTTTTGTGTGTGTGGTTTTGTGGTTTTTGTATAAATAGATTTTAACATCATTATCGCAGTTAAATGAAAGGTTGCTTTATCTGGGCCCCAGGAGGATTTTGAGAATGTCAGTTCTCTAAAACAAAGTCAAGATGTGTCTCTTTCAAGCTGAGCTCGACTCTGAAGGACTTCGTGGATTCATCCATGGAGTTTCCTTGGCAGCATCATAGGGAACGACTGCAGCTACGGCTTTCATCTTTATTTATATCAAATGCCATAAAACTAAGAAAGAGCATAATTTAAACAGGCTATCATTCATTCAAAAGGTACTCTCCTTTTTTTTTGTACATGTAGTTGTTTTCCCTAATTAGATGGCCATTGTGACAAATTTGACTGGGGTAGAAGTCTTATTTATTTATTTATTTATTTATTTATTTATTTATTTATTTATTTATTTATTTATTTATTTATTTTTAATATAAATTTTATTGAATTTTAACAATTAAACAATTTTCATTCAACTCTTGTGCACGACTGTGACCATTTACATATTGTATCATCCCATTAGTGTTCTCCTATACGCTATATAATTTTACTAAATTATGTTAGAATAGAATAGAATAGAATAGAATAGAATAGAATAGAATAGAATAGAATAGAATAGAATAGAATTTTTTATTGGCCAAGTGTGATTGGACACACAAGGAATTTGTCTTGGTGCATATGCTCTCAGGGTACATAAAAGAAAAGATACCTTCATCAAGGTACAACACTTAATGATGGTCATAGGGTACAAATTTAACACTTAATGATACAACACTTAATGATAGTCATAGGCTACAATTAAGCAATCAGGAAACAGTATCTATAAATCATAAAGATACAAGCAACAAAGTTACAGTCATACAGTCATAAGTGGAAGAAGATGGGTGATGGGAAAGAGGAGAAGATTAATAGTAGTGCAGATTTAGTGAAGCAGTGTTGAGGGAATGATTTGTTTAGCAGAGTGATGACGTTCGGGAAGAAACTGTTCTTGTGTCTAGTTGTTCTGGAGTGCAGTGCTCTATAGCGTCGTTTTGAGGGTAGGAGTTGAAACAATTTATGTCCAGGATGTGAGGGATCTGTAAATATTTTCACAGCCCTCTTTTTGCTTCGTGCAATATACAGTATAAATTATATGACTAATTCTAATTAGAATTTCTAATTCTTACTAATTCTACTATCTGTTATTTCCCCTTTTTTTCTTATTTTCGACCCAATTATACCATTTCTCCCATATTACATAAAAATCTGAATCCATCCATCCTTTCAGTTCAAGTGTCATTTTGTCCATCTCGGTGCAATCCAACATTTTTCTAATTATTAACTCTTCAGAGGGTCTATTTGAGCTTCTCCAACATTGCACAAATGCCAATCCTGCCGCCGTTGTCATATGTAAAATAATATATGTTGTTGTTTTTTCATATTTTGTTTTCATCCTTCCTAGAAGAAACTTATTTTTATTTTATTAGTGCAATTCATACGATCATATGTTCAGGGAAGTGTATAAGGTATTTGTTATCCCACAGAAGCTGCCATAACTGAATGTGATGTATTTCTTTTAGTGTGTAATTAAATGCAGTCGCTCAGAGATTTTGCAGGATCTTTGGGCTACAAAACACAACTTTACAGTCTGTGGAGCGAACGTTTCAAAACACGTACCACCCCAAAATTCCAAGAAGTGTTATTAGCAGACTGTAAGATACAGACATTTCTTAAGTAGGAATAGATGCTCTGCTCGCAGAAGAGGCTGTTTGTCAGAATTAGTCGTTTGAAGAGGCATATTGCTTGGTTCAAACTTTGCAATATTTGCCCCAAAACTCCAGAAACCACCGTTTGGCTTGATATAGATTCAAGAGTCTTGATTTCTGCTGTCTTCCAACATTGAAGGCACATTTATACTGCACTCTGCTTGGAGGAAAGATATCAAAGTTACTTTGATATCTTACATGGATTAATTCTCTCCTCCCTCCCCTCTCCTCCTCTCTCCCTTCTCCCTTCTTCCCTCTCCCCTCCTTTTTTCTCCTCTTCCCTCCCCTCTGATCCCTTCTCCCTTCTCTCTTGTCATCCCTCTCCTCTCCTTTCCTCCCCTCTCCTCTCCTCCCCTCTCCTCTCCTTTCCTCTCCTCCCCTCTCCTCTCCTCTCCTTTCCTCTCCTCTCCTCCCCTCCCCTCTCCTCTCCTCCCCTCTCCTCTCCTTTCCTCTCCTCCCCTCTCCTCTCCTCTCCTCTCCTCTCCTCCCTCCTCTCCTTTCCTTTCCTCTCCTCTCCTCCCTCTCCTCCTCTCCTCTCCTCTTCCTTCCTTCCCCACCCCTCTCCTCTCCCTTCTTTCTTCTTCTTTCTCTCTTGTCATCCCTCTCCTCCTCCCTCTCCTCTCCTCTCCTCTTTCTTCTTTCTTCTCTCTTGTCCTTCTTCTCCTCTCCTCTCTTCTCCTCTCCTCTCCTCTCCTCTCTTCTCTCCTCCCTTTCCCTCCCCTCTCTTTTCCCCCTCCCCTCTCCCCTCTCCCCTCCCCTCCTTCTTAAACACATGCTGGGGGCTCAATTTGAGGTAATGGACCCCATGAAGAATAGAACTGGCCTGTTTTTGCCCCCTTTTCATCCCCATGTGGCTACTAGTTTCTCTTCCACTAAATAATTTAAAAAGAATGCGTTGCAAATATTATTCTAGGGTTCCTATAAATCAAACAGCTTTAGTTTATATTTCCATTTTAATTGGCATAATGTTCAAAGTGCTGCGTTCACCCACAACCTCCTAAATGAACTTTCCTTTTTCGCACTTCTCCAGATTCCATGATGCATTTCTGCAGCTTAAATTCACGTACAAAAATGCACACTAAGGCACGCAGATCAGGGTAAAATGCATAGAAAGTGCACAGATTAAAGGAACTATCTTATCAAAGGACATGTATTAGAAATAATTGTAAGCAAAAATGCACATATTAGATCAACAGGCATATAAACATGTACATAATTATTTCTATGGAATGGGAATTTTAATTCATTTCCCTACTCGATCTTTTTTTAAAAACATGCACAAACACTGAGCAAGGTTTTAAAATGTGTCTTGGGAATCCCATAAACTGCAAATAACAAATTACTTGTTACATGATGTTTAGATTTTGAATAATGTTAGCAGAGATCCATACAATTATTAGTACACTAGAATATTTTGTTTGTGTTGTCTGTTCTGTATCATTACCTGGGAAAGTAGTTAAAAAGTAATATACAGCTCTCTGGAATACTGACTTTAGAAAAAAAAATACATTTTTGCATAATAACCCCTTTTATCTTGGAATCAAAGACTTCATTGACTATTAACTGGCTATGGATGCTGACATTAAGAATCTCTTTATGTATTATTGGCTTCTTCTGAAATTTCTTACCAGAAACCCCTACTATCTATCTATCTATCTCTATCTATCTATCTATCTATCTATCTATCTATCTATCTATCTATCTATCTATCTATCTATCTAATTTGTTTTCTGAGGTTTTCGCGGGTGTTTGTATGTAGGTCTTTGGTTATTTGGGTTTCTCCCACGTAAAATTGGAAGTGTCTTGGCGACGTTTCGGTGAAGTCTCATTCGTCATCTTCAGGCTTCAGCTTCATGCTTCTGGGACAATGTGTGATCACAGCTGTTTCTTCCTTTTAACTGCTAGTGGGGGTTTGAACTGATTGGGTGGGAGCTTGGCTGTGCTCTGATTAGATGGGGTTTTTTTTGTGCTCTGATTGCCCCACCCAAACAGGATACACCCCCAGCCAATCAGAGCACAACCCCCCCCCCCAGCCAATCAAAGCACAGCCAAGCTCCCACCCAATCAGTTCAAACCCCCACTAGCAGTTAAAAGGAAGAAACAGCTGCGATCACACATTGCTCCCAGAAGCATGAAGCTGAAGCCTGAAGATGACGAATGAGACTTCACCGAAACGTCGCCAAGACACTTCCAATTTTACGTGGGAGAAACCCAAATAACCAAAGACCTACACACACACAGAGAGAGAGAGAGACACACACACACACACACACACACACAGAGACACACACACACACACACACACACATATATATAAACAGGCAATACTTCAGTCTTTTCTGCATCTCAAGAACAGACAAATGTTTTAAAATCAATTTTTAAAACTAAAGGCCCATAGGAATGAATTATGAATGACTATTAAGATGTTTATTTGGTATGTATTGGTTTATTGGATATACTTATTATAATGCATCATCTGGCTGTTATAAATCATCTGAAACAATAATACTTCTCCTCTGCAGAAATTCAGACTCTTCCGTATTTGTTTATTATCTCTTGGACATTATAATGCCACCTTTCCCTAATGATTTTTCACAACAAGAATGCCTGTAGATTTGCTTTTGCATTATTTGGTGCGGTTCTCATTCTCAATCGCTTTTATTAACTTGCTTGATTTATTATCCTGAATTTTATTTTATTTATTTAGTTTTTGTTTTAGAGACTTGTTGGTCTCCAAAATGACTCACAATATCAGTGAAATAAAAGATTTCCATTCCAAGGTTTCCTTTGAGAAGTTTATTTTATTTATTTATTTATTAAACTTTGAGACTGCCCTTCATCATTATCATAATCATCGTTTAATGACCCCATATCCCCTTGCGGGGTGGAGTCTGGGCAACTGAATGGAGCTAGCAGAGTGTTTACTGGCCGGATGCCCTTCCTGATGCCAATGCGGAGTTTCATTCAGCAGATGAATGCCCAGAGAGAGAAATATCTGCCTCTAGCTAGGATTGAACTCACAGCCACCTGATTGTGAGGCAAGAGCTCTACCTCTAGGCCACCTTATCACTCCTAAACTTTTAGGCTGGCCATCTCCCCTATAAAATGATGCCGGGCAGTTTTTAAGTTAAAAGACAAGTGCAAGATATTTAAAATATTAAAATGTGAAAACAGATTATGACTATGAAACTATACTATCGGTTCTCCAGAACCAAGAGATGGACAAAAGGATCAGAGGTGAGTTTCAGCAGGTTCTGACCAGTTCTGGAGAACCAATAGTGGAAATTTTGAATAGTTCGGAGAACTGGAAAATACCTCCTCTGCCTGGCCCCACCTCCATCTATTCTCTGCTTCCCAAGTCCCAGCTGATTAGGAGGAAATGGGGATTTTGCAGTAAGCTTCCCCTGGAATGGGGAGGGAATGGTGATTCTATAGTATCCTTGAACTGGAGTGGGGAGAGAATGGAGATTTTACAGTATCCTTCCCCTGGAGCAGGGAGGGAATGGAGATTTTACAGTATCCTTCCCCTGGATTGGGGAGGGAATGGTGATTCTATAGTATCCTTGAACTGGAGTGGGGAGGGAATGGAGATTTTACAGTATCCTTCCCTTGGAGCAGGGAGGGAATGGAGATTTTACAGTATCCTTCCCCTGGATTGGGGAGGGAATGGTGATTTTATAGTATCCTTGAACTGGAGTGGGGAGGGAATGGAGATTTTACAGTATCCTTTCCCTGGAGTGGGGTGGGAATGGAGATTTTACAGTATTGTTCCCCTGCCATGACCACCAAGCCATGCCCACCAAGCCACACCCACAGAACTGGTAGTAAATATTTTTGAAACCCACCACTGAAGAGGGGGATGAGGTCTTCTTACTCCATCAGCCACCTCCAGCAGAGAAGTTATTCCCTTTATTAAAATGAGAAGTTATTGTCATTTTTACCTTCTTTATCAGAAAAACAGATTTACAACCCTCCATGAAATGTACTCTTGTCTTATCCAGGGTAAAATTTAGTTCATTCGAAGGTAGATAAAAAAATAAGAGGAATCTTGAGAGTGGAAAAGAAACAGAAAAGGTTGTATTTTATGCAACTCTCTCCTTGTGAAACAAACCATAACTAAATGAGATATTTCTATTCTTTTGATCACATAGGATTGGGTCTAGGGGTGATATTCACTTACCTTCCCTACCGGTTTGCAAATGTGAGCATGCTCATCTACGTACCCACATGACCTTCTGGGTAAAAAAATGTGTAAAAAAACTAGTGAACGTCAACTCCCAGATTTCCTCAGCCAGCTTTGCTGGCTGGGGAATTCTGGGAGTTGAAGTCCACAAGTCTTAAAGTTGACAAGATTGAAGACCCCTGATATAGATGGGGCGAGTGGGCAGACCCACCTACGATTTCCACTACCGGTTCGGGCGAACTGGTCCGAACCAGCTGAATACCATCTCCGATTGGATCAAAGATAATGAATTGTCAGTCCTGGTCACCATCAGAAAGACAAACATATGGCTTCAACTATACACCATTTTGCAGAATTGATGAATATAGATGAGCTATGAATGACTGTATTGAATTATGACTTCTCTTTATTCATATATGTGTGTCTGTAAATATCCCTATATTTTTTCTTTTTTTTAGCCTTTCTCTTTTAGAATTTTGTGTGGAGTTTTTTTGTTTTAGTTTCTAGAGAGAGGAGGAGAAGGGGGGGAAAAAGGGAAAGAAACTAAATTATGACATCATCCCATTACCCTGCTTAATCTCCAATGGGTTAGGATAAGTCATGTGACTATTTCAGGACAAAGCCATAACCAGCATCTTTTTTTTTTAAATGTTGGTGTCAATCATAGAACTGACGAAATTCAAAAGGAATGACAGACTTGGAGTATTATGTATCATGGGAGAAATGGTACAAATGGATTGAAAACAGAAAAATAAAACAGACTCAGACATAGTAGAATTAGATGAAGTAAAATGAATAGAGTATAAGAATTTTGTAGTGATATGTCTTGTAAATGGTCACAGTCTTACACATTTTTTTTGGTATTTTTGTATTCATGTTTTTGTTTTTGTTTAAAAATCAATATCTATCTATCTATCTATCTATCTATCTATCTATCTATCTATCTATCTATCTATCTATCCCTTCATCCATCCATCCATCCATCCATCCATCCATCCATCCATCCATCCATCCATCCATCCATCTATCTATCTATCTATCTATCTATCTATCTATCTATCTATCTATCTATCTATCTATCTATCTATCCCTCCATCCATCCCTCCATCCCTCCATCCATCCATCCATCCATCCATCTATCTATCTATTTATCTATCTATCTATCTATCCATCCATCCATCCATCCATCCATCCATCCATCCATCCATCCATCCATCCATCCATCCATCCATCCATCTATCTATCTATCTATCTATCTATCTATCTATCTATCTATCTATCTATCTATCTATCTATCTATCTATCTATCTATCTATCTATCTATCTATCTATCTATCTATCTATCTATCTATCTATCTATCTATCTATCTATCTATCTATCCCTTGATCGATCGATCTATCTATCTATCTATCTATCTATCTATCTATCTATCTATCTATCTATCCATCCATCCATCCATCCATCCATCCATCCATCCATCCATCCATCCATCCATCTATCTATCTATCTATCTATCTATCTATCTATCTATCTATCTATCTATCATCTATCTATCTATCTATCTATCTATCTATCTATCATCTATTTGTATTAAAAGAACTGAAAAAATTCTTCCCTGGCCCCACTTTCTCCTCCCATCAATAGCTACTTTCAGCACCAGGAGAAATGGGAGTGTATTTATATACTGAGTTGAACTGAATTGAACTTTATTTGGCCAAGTGTGATTAGACACACAAGGAATTTGTGCGTATAGAAGCACTCAAGGTACATACAAAGCAACGGAATAACCATCATCATCCCAATACAAATACCAATAAAAGGAGAGAATAAGAAAGAAGGATAAATAAGACTACTGCACTCATACAACATGGGTAAATATACATAGACATTAGGTGTCTAATGTTAGCAGAGTGATATTAGACACAAGGAAAAATATTAGTTGTTCAGCAGAGTGATGGCAGAAGGAAAACAACCGTCCCTGTGTCTAGATGTTTTGGCATGGAATGGCCTGTCCCATTTAAGGGGAGGAATTAAAATGGTTGATGTTCAGGATGTGAAGAACCTGTAGTTATTTTCTCAGCCCTCCTTCTGACCCAGGCAATATACAGGTCTTCTATGGAAGACAGGCTGGTTGCAATTGTATTTGTAATTATGTACTGTATTTCTGTGGTGGCGCAGTGGTAAGAATACAGCATTGCAGGCTAACTCTGCCCCACAGCCTAAAGTTCGATCCTGACCGGCTCAGGGCTGACTTAGTCTTCCATACTTCCAAGGTAGGTAAAATGAGGACCCAGATTGTTGGGGACAACATGCTGACACTTGTAAACCACTTAAGAGAGCGCTGTGGAACGGTATATAAGTCTAAGTGCTATTTCTTGTTGCTATTCTAATTTTCTGAAGTCCTCTGACTTGTGCCTTTCTTACATTATTGAGTGGTGGCATTGTGCCAAGCATCGCAGAGATCTGAAAAAAAAAAGAAAAAGCCGTGAATATGTCAGGTAACATTTGACAAATATGTCAGATAATTTTATAACTATAATTAGTGAGTAATACCTGTTTTTCAACTAATTATTTCCAGGAGGCAGAATATAAAGCTTCCGTCATATATAAGTGGTTGGAAAACTGTCTTCAGATGCCTAAGGAACGCCCCCCTCCCCAAATTAGTAATCCTTTGTATCCCTTTGATTTTTCCACTAGTGACCCTAACCTCAATTTTTAGAGGGAGGGTGGTTTGCATTTGTAAAGGAAGTTTGTTTTAGCCCAACATCCTGACGTTTCATTACCGCAAGTGGGGATTGTTGGTTGTGCATACATGCCATATGGAGGCACACACACTCTCCCTCCTGCATTTATTTAAAGAGCAAACTTCTCAGAAAAAGTACAAACCAATTAAGCAACGCTAAGTGACAGCCAGCGCTTTGAAAAGAATTTATTTCCTCCCTCAGATGCCTCGGAAAACAGAAGTTTGCGCAAACTTCTGCTGTCGGAGAAGTACACGCTATCCTCCAGGTGTGCATCGATTGTCATGCTTGATTGCTTATTATGGGATTCAAATGATGAAAGAAGGACGGAGAAGGAACCGAAAGCATTTCTGGAATTTGCTCCTCAGAGCCCCACATCACGCACAGTCAGGCGGTTGTAGGAGAAATACTGTGCGCTTACTGATAAATAATTTTACCTCACCTCTGGTGCTTCATTAGAGCCATTTGGCTGCCTGTACAACTTCTAACAAGCTATGGTCATTATCTCATGATAATTGCATCTCCTAGAATTGCCCTATTGCTAAAGTGCAACCGTAAATTTTAATTATCATGAAGCAGAGCGCTTCTCACCGTTCGAGCCGTGTTTGGTGCGCTCTGAGACAGACGAAACAGTGCATGGATTTTCTTCTATAAGGAAAGCTGTATTTAATAGTTTCAGGGTTCCACGGCGGAAAATGACATTGAGGTTGCGAATCACTTGCAGCCAATTAGTGTTCAGTTTTGGCGGCCGGTTGGGCAAAATGACCCATGAAGTGGAAAAAAAAAAAACCGCACGTGATCTTTGCTTCTCCATTAGTCACCTGATCGGACCAGACAAGGTCCTTGCATAGTTCTTCCCATAAACCTTTCAGAGGATGGGAGAAAGCTTCGGCTAATCTGAAGGCAGAGGGGAAGGAGATGCCCCACTTCACCTCAGATGAGAATTGATTCCCAGCCTGACAAGGGTCAGAGCCCCCATATGTTCAATTCCCAGCATGCAGCTGACCTTGGGGGGCTCTAATTATTGGAGAAGAATCAAGAAAGTCAGCTTTTCTTTCTATTACAGTAGAGTGTAGATGAGATTCCCTCAAAGGGTGGACAGTCAGAACATACAATGTCACCACTGTCATCACTTCCCACCAGGGGTGGGTTTTACTTACCTGTACCACTGGTTTGTTGCGCACATGCGCTGTCCATGCATGCGCCTGACCTTCCGCGCATGCGCTTTGCTCACTCACGCACCTTCCGCGCATGCGTCCGGCTTCAAAAAACATGCCAAAATAACACAGCTTGTAGCCGGGGTGGGTGGCCGGCTCACCCATGATCGCCGCTAACAGTTTGCCTGAACCGGTGCGAACCGGCTGAATACCACCTCTGCTTCCCATCTCCTCTGACACTGGACAGTCTACTGGCACTGGGTCTTCCCCACTTTCTCCAGCTTTCTGCCCCTTTCCTTCCTGCTAAAGGATGGGATATGAGCTACAGAGCCCAGATTGGAACCACTGCAAGCGGGTGGAAGACCTTAGACTTTCTCACTCAGTCATTTTCTTCAGTCAAATCCTTCCTATATTTTAAAGAAAGGTCTTTCAGATGACAGGGGTGAAATGCTCCCGGATCGGAGGGGATCACGCGATCCGGTAGCGATGGCGGCTGCTGGTTCGGAGGACTGGTAGCGAAAATCCCTGGCCCCGCCCCCCCGCCTCTGCTGAGCCGCACCATCTGCAGAGGTTTTTTTTTTTACTTTTAAAAGCCAGTTGTGCTTCAGCCGAAACAGCAGAACCTTACCTGTACTCTTACTTGTAGAAAACATGTTTTCTACAAGTAAGGGTAGAGATTCTAAGGCACTTACCTGATTACTGAGGAACGCATGGCCACAGCCCGAAAGCAGTTTCAGTTTCAGCCAGACAGCATCAATTGCTCAGCTAATCTATTTCCTCGGTGATCAACTGGCTGGCTTTGCTAGCTGAGGAACTCTGGGATTTGAAGTCCACAATAAAATAAAATAAAATAAAATAAAATAAAATAAAATAAAATAAAATAAAATAAAATAAAATAAAATATTTGTGCAGCTTTCTGAGATTTGGTGTGTTTCTGTAGTGTTTCACTCTAACTACACAAACACACAAAATCTCAGAAAGCTGTACTCTGTGTGTGTGTGTGTGTATGTTAGTTGTGTGTGTGTATAGTGTGAAAGTTGGTTTTTGAGCTTTTTGTGGCTGTGTGAAGTGTGAAGTGCAGCTGCTTTTACATTGTGTGTGAGTCAGTTGTGTTGTGTTGTGTTGTGTGTGTGTAAAGTGTGAAAGTTGGTTTTTGAGCTTTTTGTGGCTATGTGAAGTGTGAAGTGCAGCTGCTTTTACATTGTGTGAGTCAGTTGTGTTATGTGTGTGTAAAGTGTGAAAGCTGGTTTTTGGTACCTCTTATTGTTTTTTTATACTTTGTTTATTATTTTTATTATTTATTGTTATTAGCCACGCCCACCAAGCCATCTGACCACCAAGCCACGCCCACCAATTAAGCCACGCCCACAGAACCGGTACGGAAAATTTTTAATTTCACCCCTGGATGACACTCATCTTTCTGAACTATGTAGAAGTGACAAAAGCAAGAGGCGATTTCTAAGAGATTGATAAATCTCGCTGTGTTATGATTTTTCCTTAGTGTTAAACTAGACAGGAAGATTTTCCTAGAAAACGTCCCTCTATTCGAATAGCAGTCCCATCTCTTTTAAGTTGTTGAAGTCAACTCTTGGTGCCTTCATGTCTGTATTATTTTCTTGGCAATATTATGGAGGTGGATTGTCACTGTCCTGGTTTTGTTGTTGTTGTTTGCTTTGGTTTTCCCGGTCTATTTTCCTGTTGTAAGATTTTCTACTAGACTTCCATCAAAGACTAACCAAAGATTTCCATCAAAGACTAACCAGCCCTGATCCTGTTTAGGTCAACCCCATGTTGTTACCTAGCCAGATATCTACTTATTGAACAAATTATACCTTTTTAATGCCTACAGAGCTCAAGGTAATATAGATAGAGATCTTTCCTCATTTTATTCCCATAACAACCCAGTAAGGTTGGATGGACACAAAGAGAGTGTTCGGACTAAAGTCACCCAGTCAGCTCTAATCCAGTAACTACTATTTAGAATAGGAGTGGGTAAAAACAATGATTAGTTAGTCACTGTTTAGATGGATTTGACACTACCTCATCCCAAAAGCTTATCATGCTTGAAGGAGGTCAGTGGTGATGTAGTACTTTGTATGACAGAAATATTGATATTATTTCCTAGAGCAAGATTGGCTAATATTGTAAGATTAATGGGGATGAAGGAATGAATGCCATAGTGGCCAAGAGGTGGAACTCTCACCTCACAATCAGGAGGCTATGAGTTCAATCCTAGATAATAGCAGATATTTCTCTCTCTGGCAGCAAAGAGAAATATCTGCTGTGTGCTCTGCGTAGGCTTCAGGAAGGGCATCCAGCTAGTGAATGCTCAGTTCCATTCAGTTTCCCCGACTCCATCCTGATGCAAGGAATTACAGGGTCATTAAAAGAAGAAAAAATGGGGATGAAGGACTAAGAGAAAAAGCCTGGTCTACCATGTAAACGTTTGGGTAGGTTATCTAAACTTCACCAATGATTAATTCATAGTTTTTCTATGAACTTCATGGCTAAGACATATCTTACCTCTCAAAATCCACCTACTCATCACATCACAAGGTGACACAGTGAATAATTCTTTGCCATATCCCTGTTTAGTGGTGGCCAGTTGGTTGTAACGCTTTGAGTATAATCTGTACACTGTGATGTTGAACCTAGCTGCCTTCAGGACTTAAAAAAACAACAGCAACCACAACCTCTACAAGCCACAATCCATAAAAGGTAAGCCCATGGATGGCAACTGATAAATAAGTCAAAACATTGAGACTCCTACACGCAGTTAAGATGTCATGACACCATGTTAAGATCACCTCTACACCCAGTTAATTCTACAGTATTGTATGCTTTTTAAAGCTACTTAAAACAAGTATTATTTTTAAAATTTTATTTTGGTTAACTAGCCAGCCCTGATTTTACTTTTTATCTGAGCTAGACATATTCTCTTCTATTGGTAACACATAAACAAATGTGATCCCAAGGACTCTGCTTTGGTTGGTAGAGGCCTGGAAAGGGTTGAAATGTCTTTCCTTCAAACCATTTTGTGAGGGAGATGATGGGATTGTGGGGGTGGGGGATACCCAGGAATGTATTCTATGCATAATATGATTTAAAAATTTACACCTGACCACCAAAAAGGGCCTCCATTCTACTGCCTGTAGAAGACCAAAGCCTCTCCAAATATTTTTGTCCTAGAATTCCCACTTACCTGACCCTTCGTAACAGGGCTGAAATGCTCCCTGTTTGGACTGGATTGTCCAATCCGGTAGTGATCTTGGCTAGTGGTTTGGAGAACCGGTAGCAATCGCGGTGTGAGGCTCAGCCCACCCACCCGGCTGTCATTACTTCCTGGTTTTAACCAGGAAGTAATGTGTTTTGTAACCTCTGCACATGTGCCGAAAGATTTTGCGCATGTGCAGAGGGTGTGCACACGCATGTGACGTGTGTGTGGCACATGCACTTCCAAACCGGTAAGGATGGTAAGTAGATTTCACCCCTGCTTCATAATCTTTCTTAAGGATTATGGAATCATTGAGGGATAATGTCCAGAGAGCCCTAAACTATATTCAAAAATGGGCCAAGTTCATCTATTACCATCTCTGGGTGATTTTTCATAGGCAGTTTGATTGCTGTTTTGGACAGAAAGTTTGGGGTTAAATGTACAGTACTTTCCTCTGGTTTTATCCTGCCATGACGTTCTTAGCTCTCTTTCTAATATTAAGCTCTATCAGGGGGCTTGTTCCATTAATTTATGAGAGCTGCAAATCCCAAAGACTAAAACAACTGACACAAAAAACACTGAACCAAAGCAATCAATTTCTTTTTAAGTTATCATTTCTAGAATTATGGATAAACAATGTACCTTTGAAGCGGACAAGGGTACTGGGAGCCAAAAATGGCCTGTGTGCAGTTATGGAATTTAGGTACAAAGATGGTGCCTTTGATGAAGGGAGCCCAGGTTTAATCATTCTTAAAGTAGACCCATTGACATTGACGACATGTAAGTTAATTGATCCAAGAAATGCTACAGGAGAACTTGTGATTCTATAGAGCCCTCGGTGCAGCACCCCATAAGTTGCTACATTTTTCCAGTCCTGTCCCAGTTGGGTTTCCACGCCCTAGTTTAATAAACTTGCAGCTATGGAGAATTTCTCTTAATTGGTTTTTGTGTTTGCCGGGGGTGTGGGGGGGAAGGCCATTTAAAAAAAAAAATACTACGTTTCTGTGAAGCACCCTGAAAATTATAGCTTGGTTGCAGCCTGGCTACTTCAAAAGGGGACAAAGAAACAGTGGTAGAGCACTTAATCCCTCCCTTCCTAAGACCTTCAGCTCGCTCATGGACAAAGGAGTCTGGGGTTTTTTGCAAGAGACATGTATGGCCAGCAAGGTCTCTTCTGGTGTACAATAAGCTCCTCAAGAGAAATCCATTTTTTTTTCTTCACCTGGTCTTGCTTCATGAAATCCTTAAAGGGAAGATGGTGAAAATTAAACCAATTCAGGCTTATTACGAAATATGGCATCCTCAAACTAATTGAATCAGCCATCCAATTTATTGCTGAATGGTCTTTGCAGATCTCAGGACTTTTCTTTTCTTTTCTTTTCTTTTCTTTTCTTTTCTTTTTTTCTTTTCTTTTCTTTTTGGAGATGTGGAGCATAGTTTCCAATTCTTGAGAGATGAAGGAACAGATAATCATTTTTATTCATAATGTGAAAATTAGATAAAGAGAGAGAGATATTGAAAGTGACTTCAGAGTACTTTAGTATCTCCTTCCTTCCTTCCTTCCTTCCTTCCTTCCTTCCTTCCTTCCTTCCTTCCCTCCCTCCCTCCCTCCTTCCTTCCTTCCTTCCTTCCTTCCTTCCTTCCTTCCTTCCTTCCTTCCTTCCGAAAGTACTAAGTCCAACTCCCTCCTCAGGGTAGGAATCTAGATCAAGGTATCTCAGATAGATGGCTGTCCAACCTCGGCTGAATGCACAAGGGGATCCTGCCACACCTTCAGGTAAGATTGTGTTGTCAAACTGCTCTTGCTGTCAATATGTTTTCCTAATAATCAGCTGCCGTTCCACATCTCCAAATAATTATTCCATGCCTGGCTTTCTGGGAGAATAAACGACAGGGCCTGACCTTCTTCTGTGTGAGATGCTTTCTGTGGGACATCCATCCTTTTGGGTAGGCACAGATGGCAACACACAACCTATTTGCACCAACAGAATGAAGTGTACCTCCTATCTTCCTCCCCAGTGTCCATAAATCACACCTGTTGTCAATACTGACCAACCTGCCGCGTTTCCAAGCACAAGTTGATGGAAGGAAGAATAACCTCTCAGCCATACCACTGTCCCTCCCTACAGGAAATGCAAGGCTCACTGAACTATAAATTATTCTGTCAGGGTTCCAAGTAATAGACCCATAGCAAGCAAAACCCTGAGAGAGATGGATTCCTCAAAAAATAGCTTTATTGGATATATCACATTGGCACAGATCTGGTGAAAACCGATTCTAAAGGTTCCCGCGATTTTCACCTAAAGTAAAATAAGTTTTCCCTCAATACCAAACAATCAGTCACATGATCCAATCAAGGCACTGCCTGGTTTCCTGGTGACATCACTCCTCCTTCCTCTGGCCAGGTGTGAGAATGTCGTTGGTTCCCAAGAGAAAGTACCGTATTTTTCAGAGTATAAGACGCACCGGAGTATAAAATGCAGCCTATCAGGTATTCATCTGGCTAACGTCCTTAGTCTGGTCAGCTTCAGCACATTAGTTTGCTGTTTTTCATCCCCGGCTTGGGGATAAGAAAAAGCTTCTAAAGCACAACCGATCTTTGGAGAGAGAAGCAATGAGAAAAGCAGGCAAACCACAGAGATTGCTTCACTTGCTAGCGCTTCGTTAGGACTGAAAAAAAGCTTCGCAGCTGAGAGTCGGAGGGAGCAGGCAAAGCATGGAAGATCGCTTCACTGAAAAAAAGCTTAGCACAAAGATCGCTTCACTCGCTAGCATCACTAGTGCCGCGTTAGGGTTGAAAAAAAGCTTCGAAAAAGCTACATTCGAAGTATAAGATGCACCCAAATTTTCAGCCTCTTTTAGGAAGGAAAAAAGTGTGTCTTATATTCCAAAAAATACAGGCATTTTATTTTGACTACACAACCCCAACTATCTCTAATCCCACCTCCCTATTGCTCAGCTCCAATGTGGCAGTACTGAAACTCCAAGATGGCTTCAGTCATATTCACTTTAAATGCATAATATTTCCTTTTTCTTTTATTTCCTCCTGAAATAACTGCGGGAAGAGAGTGACGATCCCATTTCATTCTAGTTCCCCCATCTTATCTTGTTCTGCTCTCCTGTACAAGCCGCATCAAGCATCACTTTCTTCCAGATTGACAGGAACTAATGGGAAGACCTAAATATTTTAAAGGCAGCAGCTCATTTCAGACCGATAAGGAGCTCACGTGGGTTTTCCTTCCTGATGAATTGGCAGTTAATAATAAAGCGGGGTAATATTCAAGTCATTTCCCACTTAGCAATAGCAAACCTCCCTAACAGTCCATCTCGGAGAGGATTCCCAAGTGCAGAACAAACCAGGGTTGCCTTTCAGCCTCAGCATTGTGTATGTCCATTCGTGTGCTAATTAGTATTTTTGATTCAGCCGTTAAAAAAAAAATCTCCCTTTTGCAAAGAAGTCACTTACATGTCTTATTTCAGTGAAGGTCATTTGTAGACTGGAGGTCTTTTCTTGTCAGGATATGATGAATACCATGTATGGAGGGAGAAGAGCATCAGGACTCGTATTAGCCGGAAAACCCACTGATCTGTGAATAACCTAAAAAAGAAAACCTGAAGATTAGCGGCGTTGCTTTTAAGAATGATCCATCAAATTCAACAAGCAGATTCGCAGAGATGAATCATCGACTCCCGCTCATTCCCACAGTACAGGAAAGGTTATTTTATTCCCTTTCAGTTTGGATATCAGGGAAAGAAGACAGACGTGTACACAGGCGTCCGTCAGTTCCGCGGTTCTGCTGATTTCCTTTTGCTGTCCCAAAGGTGCTTTTTTTCAAGAGACAACTGGACGTCCTGGTTTTTCTTTGAAAAGCATTTCATGTCATATCCAAGAAGCTTCTTTGGCTCTGAGCTCTGAGCTGAAAAAGCGTCTTGGATGAGAAGTGAAACGTCTTCAAGGAAAAACAAAGAAAGTCCAGTTGCCTCTTGAAAAAAGCACCTTTGGGGCAAACATGACCCAGATGGCTGAGAATCTCCATAGACATATCCTTTTGCTGTTACGGGTATGTTTGTTTTCACACACTAAAAGTTAACTAGACCTCGATTGATAAAGAGTTCTAACCACAGATTCCTTGGCTAAGAGTTGCTGCTTATTAATCAGCCAAGGAACTGCACAGAAATTTACCACTAGGATGAGCACTTACAATGGTGAGTATTTAGAACAGGGGTCTCCAACCTTGGCCAGTTCTGCTGGCTGGGGAATTCAACCTTGGCCAGCTCTGCTGGCTGGGGAATTCTGGGAGTTGAAGTCCACAAGTCTTAAACTGGCCAAGGTTGGAGACCTCTGATTTAGAAGACTTGGTTCTGTGATTTGTCTTCTTTTCCTATAAAGATCCATCATTTCAAATATCAAAGAATGATCAGCTTCAGGTACTGGCTGTAACTCCCAATTACTCAGACAATGAGTTTGCTGTGCCAGCAAACAGCTTCAGAGAGTGAATGGCCTAAAGCTGTTCACTGGTTGTCTAAGTGATGCTTGGGTTTAGGATGAGCGTTACTTTCGCTTTTTTGTTCCTAACTAAATCTTTTGTTTAACACAACTTTCAAAGCCATCAGTTGAAGGCTGTTTTTAAAACAGATTAGAGAATGTAAGAGATGAGACTATGTGTCGTGGTCTACCAGCAGCCTGCGGAACTGACAACGGAGTCAGACAGCGATGAGGCTGAGGAAGAAAATGAGCCAGTCCTGGAGGCTGGGGAAAGCCTGGATGAGGGCTCTGCGTCGGAAGCAGAAGTGGGGCCAGGGCCATTGGGGATTGATGTGCAGATTCCAGAGCCTCCAGAGGCTGACAGTAGTGAGGCAAAGGAACAGGAGGAGCCTGTTCCTAATACACACATGAGAAGAGTTGCCATAAGGGCAAGAGCAGCTAAAGCAAAGAGGACGACTTGGGAGTAGGGCCAAGAGATAATTGGCCCCTCCCATAAGGCTTAAAAGACCAGCAACGGCATTTGGGCTCTTTGCCAGAAAACAACATTGATAGCTTTATCTTGCTGCATTTATTTCTTGTCGGCATCTTCTGCTTTTGAACTTTTGCCAAGAAAGGCCTTTGGCAGTTTGCCTAATTAGACCAAGGTTGGTGATAAGACCGAGGAATTGTGTTGGGAAGAATTTGCTTTGATTTAGTTTGGACTACGCTGAGAATGAGTTAATTCTCAGCTGTTCTAATAAAGTTTGTTTGTTTTTAAACTGACTGAATGTACTACTACCTACTTGGGCCTGGGTCGCAACACTATGAAGGTAGAGAAGGTTCCACTACTACTATGTTGGTTAATGTCCTTGATGGAGCTGTAACAGCTTGTAACAGCTGCATGTTGAAACAGAAAGACCGTTGACCAATCTCTCATTCTTCTTCTTCATGGCAACCTTATAGCCCTTCTGAATATGGTTGCTCATATATTATCCTGAATAAACCAAAATAGATGCTTGGCGTACTTGTTTTAATGGCTTCACTAAAAATCCTTTTTTGATATATCCACTCTTGGCTTCCCATGATCAGAAGTTCTCTGAGTAGCTCTTCTGGATGTTGGGAATGAGCTGAGCTGCTTTTGAGCTGCTGACAAGTCAAGAACATTTATGCCAACTGTGTTCTGGAACATGTCCAGCATTAACAAATACATTTACTGTTGCTTATCCCACTGTTCTGTCCTCCTCTGCCTCCGTCCGAATGATGGCTTAATTAGCCGGCACTATCAGCTCTGGCGACAAAAGAGCCAACGTCTGCCAAGAGCCCTCGTTATCTTCCACGATGCTGGTGAGTCACAAACTTCAGCTCTAGTCAATCAGTGGATTTGCCTGTTACAAAGAGACACAGCAGCTCTGGCTGCCTTTTATATCCTGTGGGGTGTGGTTCCATGACTCAGCACTTCCTAGGCCTGCCCCACCCTTGCTTCTGTTGTTCCCTCCTCTCCTGCCTATGAAACCAAGTCTGATTGCTGTCAGCTGGGTCTGCAGGCATGGCCTGGGGGGGGGAAGAGTCAGGGGAAGGAGGCCTCGTTATCTCTTTCACCTGGCCTGCTTCTGGCTCCTGGAGCTTATCCAGGGAAGCCGGTGCTCCCAAGGTAAGTCCTAATGGCCCTTCCCCCTCACTGTCCAAGTCACTTTCTGGCAGCAGGCCCGGCTCCAAGTCACTTCCGGGCATGGGGCCAGGTTCGGGGGCTGGAGTCACAGCACCCACTGAATCTGTTTGTTGACGCATAGTTCTTTGTCCTTACTTCCTTCTCTCTTTTTGTAAGTAGAAGATTTATCGTTCTTCTTGCTGATACTCTAAATATCATGTTTCCATCTCCACCCATGGACCCATGGACCCATCATCCATAAATCCCTGCTCACTTTGCAAAGAAAGGAGCCTTTGGTCAACTTGTCAACTAAGCAGAAAAACAGCAAAGTGAAAATATTTAGTGAACATTCAGTCCTAGGTGGATATACCTGTATTATTGATTGCAATTGGGTCAATTTAATATCCCATTCTCGTGACATTAAAAACAACTTCTCTCCTTAATAGTACAAGGAGTTAAAGAGTGAGATGTCAGTGGAAATAACACAACAATGAAACAATGTAATTAAGCTGTAGTGCTGTTAGCACTGAGGTATGCGGAGCAATAAAAGGCCCTCCCAGTTGATTAAAGGAAGTAGAGGGTGAAATTTTGTGCATGGACAATCCAGCCATTACTAGTTTTGCACCAATTTACTTGCTCTTAGTTGAAGTCTGTTTGGGCATTGAGGACACATTTATGAATAAAAGAGGAAGCATCTCAGTTGCCAGATACTCACAATTGAGTCATTCATGAATTACATCCAGGAAGACGTGGCATTATGTGAAAGTTCATCATTGTGTTTGTTGGGAGATTTTACATGCAACACTGACAACCATTTGTCAAGTGAAAAGTGCAGAGGAGAGCAACCAGGATGATTAGGGAACTGGAGACTAAAACATACGATGAACAGTTGCAGGAACTGGCCATGGCTAGTCTAGTGAAGAGAAGGATAGTAGTCTTCCAATATTTGAGGGGTTGCCACAAGGAAAAATGGATGGAAACTGACCAAGGAGAGATTCAACGTAGAAATGAGGAGGAACTTTCTGACAGTGAGAACAATCAACCAATGGAACAGCTTGCTTTCAGATGTTGTGGGAGCTTCATCACTTTTCAAGAAAAGTTTGGACTGCCATTTGTCAGATATGGTGTAGGGTCTCCTGCTTGAGCAGGGGGTTGAACTAGATGATCTATAAGGTCCCTTCCAACTCTGTTAATATCTGTTTCATTCTCAGTGACACAGTTCTTTTCTCCAGCTACTACAATCATTCAGTTCTCATCATTGCCAACATATTCAGCAATAAATATTTCAGGCAATTTAAAGCAATAAGAGTTATTTGTCTTTTTCTTAGATTTATATTCTGGGACTCAAAGCAATATATGTTGTGTTTCTCTTTTAGCTTATCCTACAGTCAGAAGATCCAGGATCAACGAGTCCTTCAATGACTAATGAGGGACTTGAACTTCAATCTTCATCATCTTCTAGCTGGATTCCCTAGCTAGTAGCCTTTCTAGTTACTAGACCCTGCAATGTATTAGCTCTCCATAATAAAATCCTAAACTGTACAGCCAAAGAAAAATGGAGATCTTCTAGCCCAACCCCTGCTCAAGCAGAAGACCCTATATTATTTCAGACAAGCGGCTGTCCTTTCTCTGTCACCTCAGAACTCAGGAAACAGAGACCCTCACCTCCTCCACCAGTAACAATCAATGGTGACCAACAATATGAGGTGGAGAAAGTACTGGATACACGATGGTGGAGAAATAGGCTCGAATATCTCCTGCTACGGAAAGGGTATTCCCCCGCTGAAGCCACTTAGGTTCCAGAAAAAGATGTCATACCCCGGCTGGTGGCTAGATTCCACAAAAATATCCAGGAAGCCGGTGCTCCCAAGGTAAGTCCTAATGGCCCTTCCCCCTCACTGTCCAAGTCACTTTCTGGCAGCAGGCCCGGCTCCAAGTCACTTCCGGGCATGGGGCCAGGTTCGGGGGCTGGAGTCACAGCACCCACTGAATCTGGTTGTTGACGCATAGTTCTTTGTCCTTACTTCCTTCTCTCTTTTGTAAGTAGAAGATTTATCGTTCTTCTTGCTGATACTCTAAATATCATGTTTCCATCTCCACCCATGGACCCATGGACCCATCATCCATAAATCCCTGCTCACTTTGCAAAGAAAGGAGCCTTTGGTCAACTTGTCAACTAAGCAGAAAAACAGCAAAGTGAAAATATTTAGTGAACATTCAGTCCTAGGTGGATATACCTGTATTATTGATTGCAATTGGGTCAATTTATTAGCCCATTCTCGTGACAGCTAAAGCAAAGAGGACGACTTGGGAGTAGGGCCAAGAGATAATTGGCCCTCCCATAAGGCTTAAAAGACCAGCAACGGCATTTGGGCTCTTTGCCAGAAAACAACATTGATAGCTTTATCTTGCTGCATTTATTTCTTGTCGGCATCTTCTGCTTTTGAACTTTGCCAAGAAAGGCCTTTGGCAGTTTGCCTAATTAGACCAAGGTTGGAGACCTCTGATTTAGAAGACTTGGTTCTGTGATTTGTCTTCTTTTCCTATAAAGATCCATCATTTCAAATATCAAAGAATGATCAGCTTCAGGTACTGGCTGTAACTCCCAATTACTCAGACAATGAGTTTGCTGTGCCAGCAAACAGCTTCAGAGAGTGAATGGCCTAAAGCTGTTCACTGGTTGTCTAAGTGATGCTTGGGTTTAGGATGAGCGTTACTTTCGCTTTTTTGTTCCTAACTAAATCTTTTGTTTAACACAACTTTCAAAGCCATCAGTTGAAGGCTGTTTTTAAAACAGATTAGAGAATGTAAGAGATGAGACTATGTGTCGTGGTCTACCAGCAGCCTGCGGAACTGACAACGGAGTCAGACAGCGATGAGGCTGAGGAAGAAAATGAGCCAGTCCTGGAGGCTGGGGAAAGCCTGGATGAGGGCTCTGCGTCGGAAGCAGAAGTGGGGCCAGGGCCATTGGGGATTGATGTGCAGATTCCAGAGCCTCCAGAGGCTGACAGTAGTGAGGCAAAGGAACAGGAGGAGCCTGTTCCTAATACACACATGAGAAGAGTTGCCATAAGGGCAAGAGCAGCTAAAGCAAAGAGGACGACTTGGGAGTAGGGCCAAGAGATAATTGGCCCCTCCCATAAGGCTTAAAAGACCAGCAACGGCATTTGGGCTCTTTGCCAGAAAACAACATTGATAGCTTTATCTTGCTGCATTTATTTCTTGTCGGCATCTTCTGCTTTTGAACTTTGCCAAGAGAGGCCTTTGGCAGTTTGCCTAATTACAGCAAGGTTGGTGATAAGACCGAGGAATTGTGTTGGGAAGAATTTGCTTTGATTTAGTTTGGAGTACGCTGAGAATGAGTTAATTCTCAGCTGTTCTAATAAAGTTTGTTTGTTTTTAAACTGACTGAATGTACTACTACCTACTTGGGCCTGGGTCGCAACACTATGAAGGTAGAGAAGGTTCCACTACTACTATGTTGGTTAATGTCCTTGATGGAGCTGTAACAGCTTGTAACAGCTGCATGTTGAAACAGAAAGACCGTTGACCAATCTCTCATAATAAGTTGAACTAGATGATCTATAAGGTCCCTTCCAACTCTGTTAATATCTGTTTCATTCTCAGTGACACAGTTCTTTTCTCCAGCTACTACAATCATTCAGTTCTCATCATTGCCAACATATTCAGCAATAAATATTTCAGGCAATTTAAAGCAATAAGAGTTATTTGTCTTTTTCTTAGATTTATATTCTGGGACTCAAAGCAATATATGTTGTGTTTCTCTTTTAGCTTATCCTACAGTCAGAAGATCCAGGATCAACGAGTCCTTCAATGACTAATGAGGGACTTGAACTTCAATCTTCATCATCTTCTAGCTGGATTCCTAGCTAGTAGCCTTTCTAGTTACTAGACCCTGCAATGTATTAGCTCTCCATAATAAAATCCTAAACTGTACAGCCAAAGAAAAATGGAGATCTTCTAGCCCAACCCCTGCTCAAGCAGAAGACCCTATATTATTTCAGACAAGCGGCTGTCCTTTCTCTGTCACCTCAGAACTCAGGAAACAGAGACCCTCACCTCCTCCACCAGTAACAATCAATGGTGACCAACAATATGAGGTGGAGAAAGTACTGGTTACACGATGGTGGAGAAATAGGCTCGAATATCTCCTGCTACGGAAAGGGTATTCCCCCGCTGAAGCCACTTAGGTTCCAGAAAAAGATGTCATACCCCCCGGCTGGTGGCTAGATTCCACAAAAAAATATCCAGGAAGCCGGTGCTCCCAAGGTAAGTCCTAATGGCCCTTCCCCCTCACTGTCCAAGTCACTTTCTGGCAGCAGGCCCGGCTCCAAGTCACTTCCGGGCATGGGGCCAGGTTCGGGGGCTGGAGTCACAGCACCCACTGAATCTGTTTGTTGACGCATAGTTCTTTGTCCTTACTTCCTTCTCTCTTTTGTAAGTAGAAGATATATCGTTCTTCTTGCTGATACTCTAAATATCATGTTTCCATCTCCACCCATGGACCCATGGACCCATCATCCATAAATCCCTGCTCACTTTGCAAAGAAAGGAGCCTTTGGTCAACTTGTCAACTAAGCAGAAAAACAGCAAAGTGAAAATATTTAGTGAACATTCAGTCCTAGGTGGATATACCTGTATTATTGATTGCAATTGGGTCAATTTAATATCCCATTCTCGTGACATTAAAAACAACTTCTCTCCTTAATAGTACAAGGAGTTAAAGAGTGAGATGTCAGTGGAAATAACACAACAATGAAACAATGTAATTAAGCTGTAGTGCTGTTAGCACTGAGGTATCTTGAACAATAAAGGCCCTCCCAGTTGATTAAAGGAAGTAGAGGGTGAAATTTTGTGCATGGACAATCCAGCCATTACTAGTTTTGCACCAATTTACTTGCTCTTAGTTGAAGTCTGTTTGGGCATTGAGGACACATTTATGAATAAAAGAGGAAGCATCTCAGTTGCCAGATACTCACAATTGAGTCATTCATGAATTACATCCAGGAAGACGTGGCATTATGTGAAAGTTCATCATTGTGTTTGTTGGGAGATTTTACATGCAACACTGACAACCATTTGTCAAGTGGAAAGTGCAGGGGAGAGCAACCAGGATGATTAGGAACTGGAGACTAAAACATACGATGAACAGTTGCAGGAACTGGCCATGGCTAGTCTAGTGAAGAGAAGGATAGTAGTCTTCCAATATTTGAGGGTTGCCACAAGGAAAAATGGATGGAAACTGACCAAGGAGAGATTCAACGTAGAAATGAGGAGGAACTTTCTGACAGTGAGAACAATCAACCAATGGAACAGCTTGCTTTCAGATGTTGTGGGAGCTTCATCACTTTTCAAGAAAAGTTTGGACTGCCATTTGTCAGATATGGTGTAGGGTCTCCTGCTTGAGCAGGGGGTTGAACTAGATGATCTATAAGGTCCTTCCAACTCTGTTAATATCTGTTTCATTCTCAGTGACACAGTTCTTTTCTCCAGCTACTACAATCATTCAGTTCTCATCATTGCCAACATATTCAGCAATAAATATTTCAGGCAATTTAAAGCAATAAGAGTTATTTGTCTTTTTCTTAGATTTATATTCTGGGACTCAAAGCAATATATGTTGTGTTTCTCTTTTAGCTTATCCTACAGTCAGAAGATCCAGGATCAACGAGTCCTTCAATGACTAATGAGGGACTTGAACTTCAATCTTCATCATCTTCTAGCTGGATTCCTAGCTAGTAGCCTTTCTAGTTACTAGACCCTGCAATGTATTAGCTCTCCATAATAAAATCCTAAACTGTACAGCCAAAGAAAAATGGAGATCTTCTAGCCCAACCCCTGCTCAAGCAGAAGACCCTATATTATTTCAGACAAGCGGCTGTCCTTTCTCTGTCACCTCAGAACTCAGGAAACAGAGACCCTCACCTCCTCCACCAGTAACAATCAATGGTGACCAACAATATGAGGTGGAGAAAGTACTGGTTACACGATGGTGGAGAAATAGGCTCGAATATCTCCTGCTACGGAAAGGGTATTCCCCCGCTGAAGCCACTTAGGTTCCAGAAAAAGATGTCATACCCCCCGGCTGGTGGCTAGATTCCACAAAAAAATATCCAGGGAAACCAGAAGGAACTGGATTGTGGGGGCCTGTTACTCACCGCTGTCTTTCTGTTGCAGACGGAGTCGCCTTGGTAGAGGGACTGCATGTCAGCTCCGGCGTGCTCAATGGCCTGGAGCTGCCATTCGGGAGGGAACGGCCATCGCTACAGCCACAGTGGACAGGGGCCCTGCACACTACCTTGCCAGCTTCTGAGGACTCGGGATGGAGGGCAAGGAGTCATTCCATCAGGAAGAGAGTGACAACATCAAGACTCCCCCTGCTGTCCTTTTTTGATCCCAGAGCCGGCTGTTGGTCTCAGAACCAGGATTGAGTAGCATGTTCCAAAGAAACCCACATAAAGATTTTCCCTTTAAGAGACTGGCTTTAATAATTATAGTTACTAGAGTAGAACTTCCCCTTTAAGGGACTGACTGTCAAACTTACAGTTAAAGTAGAGTAGAGTGGAGTAGAGTAGAGAGGAGTAGAATAGAGTAGAGTAGAGTAAAGTAGAGTAGAGTAGAGTAGAGTAGAGTAACCATGCTTCTGGGTCACGTGGGCAGAGTAGGCATTGGGGATTGGATAATGAGGGCTGGGTTCACTGGTGTATTGTATAAAAGGTGGTGGGAATCCCAGGCAGGCAGCCCTAACAATAATTTCTTCTAGGAGTGTCAATGAGTGCCAAGAATAAAGAGGCAGCAGCAAACCTGGTTTGTTTGTGCCCTTCAATTTTTGATCAGTTTGGAGCCTGATATCTCTTCTTAAAAACCTCCAGTGATGGGATACTCACAACTTTTGAAGGCAAGCCTTTCCATTGATTAATTGTTCTCACTGATAGGATCTCTAGGTTGGCTCTTCCTTTGTTAAGCTTTCATCTGTTACTTCCTTGTCTTGTCCTCAGGTGTTCTGGAGCAGGGTTCTCCAACCTTGGTCCCTTTAAGACTTGTGGACTTCAACTCCCAGAGTTCCTCAGCCAGCTTTGCTGACTAAGGGACTCTGGGAGTTGAAGTCCACAAGTCTTAAAAGGACCAAGGTTGGAGAACCCTGTTCTGGAGAATAGGTTGGCCTCCTCTTTTCTGTGACAGCCCCTCAAATATTGGAAAACTGCCATGATGTCAGCACTAGTCTTTGTCTTTGTTAGACTACACATTCTCAGTTCCCGCAATCATTACGTCATACGTTTCAGCCGTCAACCCGCTAATCACCTTTGTTATTCTTCTCTGCACTCTTTCTAGACTCTCAACATCTTTTTGTATCATGGTGACCAACACTGAATGCAGTATTCTAAGCGGGGTCATACCAGTGCAGTATATAGCACCAGGGGTTGGCTTCAAAAATTTTAGCAAGGGATTCTCCGCCGGGTTGCTGGGTGGGCATGGCCATGGTGGGCGTGGCCTAGTTGGCCTCCTACACCATGGTGGTGGTGGAGGGAGGTTTGCCCTCCCTGGGCTCCAGGGGATTTCTTTGAGTCTCCAGGAGGGCGAAAATGGCCTCCCCAGGCTCCGGAGGCCATCCGGAAGCCAGAAATGGGCCCATTTCCGGCCTTCCCAAACTTCCGGTAGGCCCATTTTTCACCCTCCCCAAGCCTTCTGCACGCACCCTCCGCACGCACCCTACACTTACCTGCATCCAAAACAGGTTGCGTGGGGACTCCTGGGAAGGGCGGGGTGGGCGGGGCCAGCCAGGAGTGGGATTTTGGGCTTCTCCAAACTGCACAGAACCTTAACTAGAGGTTCTCCCAAACCCCTGCGAACCCCCAGCAGCCCACCCCTGTATAGCACTATCCTTTTAGGGACATTTTTACGATAACATTGTTGTGTTTTGACTACTGTTTCTGGCTCCCCAATTCTACTGTATCCCCTTCTTATATCTTCACATCATCGAGGAAAAAATGGAGGACACGATGGTTTGTCATCCAACTTCAGACAACACTTTAAAATACTGATCAAGAATTTAGTGTAAGTTAGTTACAATACCCTGTATTCTGTTCTGGGAAGTCTCGGGGGGGTGGGAGGGGGGAAATGGGGGGGGGGAAGGGGAAGCTTATAAATTGATTGATTGCCATTGTACAGGAATAATGGTAGAATTAAACAAGTTGGAATGGTGTAAAGTCGGGACTGCTCGGTAACCACTCCCGAAGGGAAAGGGTAAGGAAAGAGGAGTAAAGAAGGAAGAAAGTAGGTAGGCAGGTAGGTAGGTAGGAAAGAAGGGAGGGAGAAGAAAGGATAGGAGGAGAAGAAGGAGGAGAAGATAGAGGGTTAGAAAAGATGGTAGTGAGAAGTGGGAAAGAGGCGGGGAAGTAGGAAAGCGAGGAGAAGGATGGTGGGGAAAGTCGAAGAAGGATGAGAAGGGTAGAAAGGATTAAGGGAGGGAGTGGCGGTCGAGCAGCCCTGATTGAGTATAACTTGAGTATAGGATTGATTGTTGGATAAGTGATTGTATTGTACACTGGTCAAATTGTGTGAATTATTATGGAAAAATAAAAAAATTTGCCCTGTAAAAAAAAAAAGAATTTAGTGTAAGTGTAGCATGTTTTTTGTTTTTTTTTTAAAAAAGAAACCTAATCATTTTGGACGAGAAAGGGGAAACATTGCCTTCCTCAACTTTTTAGTCTGACCCAAACAATTAGACGGGAGGAGAAAAACCTATTTATTTACCGCGCGATGTCACAGACCCATAGACACTTCATACTTAATAACATCTCTTTTTCCTGGGAACATGATTTATAATTAGCTTGCAGGAACAGACTGAACCTATTTCATGCTGAATTACAGAACATTTTGTAAGTGGCTCCTAAAAAGGTCTCAGTCCCTGCTATATGCATGTTGTTCCACTACCATTTCATGTACTGCCACTAAAATTTAAAATGCTGTACATACCAAATAGATCTATAAATTTATATAGCAACTCTCCCAACAAATGCAAACTCATTCTTGGTAACCATAAAATTACCTTCTGTTATCTATCACCTGTGAATTATGTTCTCATCACAACCAGCAGCCCAGCCGTTGAATTACGCTGCTTCTTGGAGCCTTATTTCACCATTTTTCCTTTCTGAGACTTAGAATGTGAGAAATAAAAGGGAGGAAGCGTAGAAATCCAGAAGTAAGCTAAATTTGCAACCCTGTAAATCTGTTGCGACGTTATCAGATTTGCATTCAATATTAGGACACACTTCGTAGAGTATCTTTTACAGCTCTAAAAGCAAATAGGAAATTAATTGTTGAGTTTGCACCAATTCAGGCAGAACTGGATGCACGAGAGGAAATATGACTAATCCATGCCACTGTTTAACTCTCTTAGAAGGCGATGAGGGATGAATCTAACAATGTCCCAATGTTGACATAGAAGGTCATGGTCTAAATATAGGTAAAGAATTTTCTCCTGCCCCACCATGTCTGACTCTAGGGGGTGCTGCTCATCTCTGTTTCTTAACCAAGGAAGTCAGTGTTGTCTGAAGATGCTTTCATGGTCATGTGGCCAGCATGACTATACGCAGAAGTGCACAGAATGCTGGTACCGTCCCACCAAAGTGGTACCTATTTATCTACTTGCATTTGCATGCTTTCAAACTGCTAGGTTGGCAGAGGTTGGGGCAGGAATAGGACCTATCCTGTGGTCTTTGGGTTTTGAACTGCCAACCTTCCAGTCAACAGCCCAGCATCACAACCATTAGGCCACCACACCTCTGAGTGTAAATATACTCTCAGTATTTTATGTTCTCTAGCAGACTGTCTATAGACTTCTAGGGGATCATAAAATTTCTTGGCTTCTGAATAGAATAGAATAGAATAGAATAGAATAGAATAGAATAGAATAGAATAGAATAGAATAGAATAGAATAGAATTTTTTATTGGCCAAGTGTGATTGGACACACAAGGAATTTGTCTTGGTGCATATACTCTCAGGGTACATAAAAGAAAAGATACATTCATCAAGAATCATAAGGTACAACATTTAATGATAGTCATAGGGTACAAATAAGCAATCAGGAAACAATCAGTATTAATATAAATTGTAAGGATACAAGCAACAAAGTTACAGTCATACAGTCATAAGTGGAAGGAGATGGGTGATGGGAACAATGAGAAGATTAACAGTAGTGCAGACTTAGTAAATAGTTTGACAGTGTTGAAGGAATTATTTGTTTAGCAGAGTGATGGCATTCGGGGAAAAACTGTCCTTGTGTCTAGTTGTTCTGGTGTGCAGTTGTTCTGTCCCCCCACCTCACCTAAGAAAACACACGTGCCAAAGGATGTCTGCCAGCAATTTATTTACAAGTTGATCTGGTTTCCTTTGGCAGAGGAAAGTTCTGGCAGCTACTCTCCAAGTGCCTGCCAAGTTTCTTATCCGGAGACAGCGTGTTTGCAGTTTGTTGCCGGGGCAACCAGGAGTCTAAAGAATGGTCAAGAGTTACTCACGAAAATCCAAGCCTTAAATCCAAAAACTGTCTGAAGCTCACACGATACAATTTTTGTCCGTCACGGGGGCTACGGAGCAACTCCACCTGATTTTATCCCCTGTGGGGTGTGGCTCAGTGACTCAGCACTCTCTGGGCCTGCCACACCTCTTCCTTTGCTGCGCACACCTCTCTCTCCAATGCTGTCTGGGATCAATCTAGGATTAATTCTTCTTGCCCTCTGTCGGTGGGGGCTCAGACACGCCTCCCTCCTGGCCTTCAGCTGGCACCTGAGGCATTGCCAGAAAGGAGGGACCTGGAGCGGGAGGCCTTGTTGGCTCCTCTCCCTTACTCTCAGAGTCATCTTCCTCCAGAAGGCCAGGCTTGGGAGCCGGAGTCACAACAGCAGTGCTCTATAGCGTCGTTTTGAGGGTAGGAGTTGAAACAGTTTATCTCCAGGATGTGAAGGGTCTGTAAATATTTTCACAGCCTTCTTTTTGACTCATGCAGTATACAGGTCCTCAATGGAAGGAAGGTTAGTAGCAATGGTTTTTTCTGCAATTCTAATTCTGCATGGCATTTAGCAAAGGACTCATTACTTTCTGCTTCTACAACCTAAGTATAGAAGCAAAAGACAGAGATAATTTTGCTACATCAATAGAAGTATATTTTCCCCCCACTTTATTTAGCAAAAGATAGTCCCCCATCTTAAGTCCTTTGTTAAATTCTGACTACCCTGGTTTAAGAAGGATTAAAATAAAAATCTGAAGGGCATTAAAAGTTATTGATCTACTTGAAACTGATCTCTGGGTTCTCTGTTCTTGATTAATCCCAAGAATAATTCTGATTAATACAATTCATTAAAGATGAGGTTAAAGTATCAGCAGATTTCCAACAAGGACTCTTCTTTCATGTGAATAATCAATATATCATATCGCACTCATGTCAGAAACAGTAACGTGCTTCTGGTTTTAAAAGAATTTGCCGGTGACATCACTATTGTCTGGGGAATGCCCATTTGGGGTTTTTTTCCCATGTCCCCGGCTAGAGCTGGAGCAAAGGACAGGAGCTCACCCCAGCCCATGGCAGCACTCTGGTATCAAACGTGAGCTTGCTCACTTCCAACTGAGCATCCTAACCACACAAGCCACCATGCCCCATTATCTGCATATGGGCAAAATCAAAGAAAAAGGGGAGACACTTGTCTCTTTTATGATGGAAGGCAACCTGTACTTCTTGGAATCATCTAAAGGTAAAGGTAAAGGTTCCCCTTGCAAATACGTGCTAGTCGTTGCCGACTCCAGGGGACGGTGCTCATCTCTGTTTCAAAGCTGAAGAGCTAGCGCTGTCCGAAGATATCTCCATGGTCATGTGGCCGGCATGACTCAATGCCAAAGGCGCATGGAATGCTGTTACCTTCCGACCAAAGATGGTCCCTATTTTTTCTACTTGCATTTTTACGTGCTTTCGAAACTGCTAGGTTGGCAGAAGCTGGGACAAGTAACGGGAGCTCACCCCGTTACACGGCAGCACTAGGGATTCAAACCGCTGAGCTGCCGACCTTTCGATCGACAAGCTCAACGTCCTAGCCCCTGAGCCACTGCGTCCCCATTTGGAATCATCTACTAGATGTCAATTCTGAACCATTACTCAGAACACTGACACTACGAGCTGAAAACTAGTCTTTACATCTAAGTCATCCAATAAGAAACTGAGAGACCTGAGAACACCAACATGTTTAAGTCATTGAAGAGATGTCAGACAGAAGAAGGCCAAGACCTGTTCTCTGTCACCCTGGATTATTGGACAAAGAATCATTATCACAGAGCATTACAGAAAGACAAATTTGGGATTGAACATTAGAAACAATTACCTAATTATGAGAACATGTTGACAACAGAAGGAATTATTGAGGAAAGTAGCAATAGCAATAGCACTTAGACTTATATACTGCTTCTAAGTGGTTTACAAAGTCAGCATATTGCGCCCAACAATCTGGGATCCTCATTTTACCCCCCTTCAAAGGATGGAAGGCTGAGTCAACCTTGAGCCAGTGAGATTTGAACTGCCGAACTGCAGCTAGCAGTCAGCTGAAGTAGCCTGCAGTACTGTACTCTAACCACAGCGCCATCTCGGCTCTTGTAGATGGGTTTTCATCGCAAGAAAAACTCAAGCTATGCAGATCTTCTTCTGGAAGGATTTAACTTTAAATGTCTACCCCGGAAAAGGAACGGCTTTATAGCCGCATCATGATTTTCCATGATTATTAGCAATCAGGAGCCCATCACTATCCTTTGTAAGATTGTCAATTCTCCTGCTTTATTTCTCTGCACTTTGACTTGTCCTGCAATCTTCTCTTTAAAATGATGTCACTCAAGAAGAGGTGGGAAACCCTACAGAATAATTCAGAAGGCCAACTAAATGGCCATTGCATATTTATTCATTCGAAGTCATTTGGTATTTATAATTATGAAGGAGTTTCCCAAATGGAACAGGTAAGTAAATAGTTTCCTACGCACTATGATCCCTGCAGCACTCCTTAAGAGTATTAATTTCTTCAAAATAATAATAAAAAAAGAGGCCTCCTAGGTTTACAGATTTTAATTATAAAGGCCTTTCCTTGCAAGGAGCCGTAAATGAAGCGTAGAAGCTCAGAACATAGTTGTGTCAAGTGTCAAGTTGCATGCTTTGGCTTAGCAGAGATTTTTGATTTGTGGATCAAAACAGCAGCAAAGGGACCTTTCAGTGCAGCTAACCCCATTCCTAGTTTCTTTTCTTTATCAATGTTTAATTTAAGGTAGTTAAGATATTCACTTGAAATTCCACTGTTCATCCGGAGAAAGCCTGCTATTTACTACAAGAAAGTGAATCTGGAATTTCCTACATTCTCCTTGTCATGGAATTCCACTTAGGATCTTCACCTCCTAATCAGTCTCCATTGGACTTGAAGATCTTAGACCAAAGGTGAGTTCATAAGCCCATGGAGCTTGAGTGAACTAACTACATTTTACTCTAGCTTTTTTACATGAACTCAGTTGAGTGGATTAGTCCTGAGCAATGGACGAATGAATGAATGAATGAATGAGTGAGTGAGTGAATGAATGAATGAATGAATGAATGAATGAATGAATGAATGAACTAAGTTAATTTTGGAGAAGAGATTTGTGGAAAGCCTGCTTGAGTTCAGAGTTTCCTTAAGCAGAAGTTGACAGATAAAAGCAGTAACTAGATGCTAAAAGTCTTTACAAATCTTCTGAATCTTGGCTTCTCTCAATAGGAATAGATTTTTCATCTGTTAAATGCACTCCTCGGCAGCGCCATAACCTCCTTCCTTTTTTTGGGGGGGGGGGGGCAAGGTTAAGAGTTGTATGGTGAGGAGAAACTGCTTCTATCACCATTTTCAAAGTTCAAAAGCATTGCAAAATACAAACGTACTGATATTCAGTCGTTTTGACATGGCACTACTTTTGACAGGACAGGGACTCAGGGCAAGAAGGCCACAGTTCCACTCCTTCCTGTGATGTCATTTCCTGTATCCGCCAGAATCTCAGGAGGCCATGCCTGCCTTAAGTATCACTTCAGCTGCCCTTTCAACGCCAATGAGGTTGAAAATGTCACCCATCACCCCTGTTTGCTTCAGTGCAAAGAAGATTCAGAAAAATTCTCTTGCACCTGGCTGGAGAACCATGGATTGATAATAAGAGTTATTGGAAATGAGCAATCACCAAGACTGCAATCAACCAGCTATCATCATCATCATCATGCTGGCATGGAGTGGTTTGCTGGGGTGAATTCCTTATCTATCTACTTAGAACTGGGAAAACTGGAGTTGTTATTATCTTCACTATCTAAAACTGGGAACACCGAAGATATTATTAAGATTTCCTACTATAGAAGAATATAGGGACGCGGTGGCTCAGGGGCTAGAATGTTGAGCTTGTTGATCGAAAGGTTGGCAGCACAGCGGTTCGAATCCCTAGTGCTGCCGTGTAACGGGGTGAGCTCCCATTACTTGTCCCAGCTTCTGCCAACCTAGCAGTTTTGAAAGCATGTAAAAATGCAAGTAGAAAAAATAGGGACCACCTTGGTGGGAAGGTAACAGAGTTCTGTGCACCTTTGGCATTGAGTCATGCCGGCCACATGACCACGGAGACTGTTGTGTCCTCCTCGCCTCCGTCTGAACGATGGCTTAATTAGCCACATGACCATGGAGATGTGGACCCGTACTGGACCCGTGTCCCTCCTGGTTGGTACTGGCCGCACAGGAGGTGACACGAGGCTGGCTCCAGGGGATTACGAATGCTTCCTTGTTGGAGAGGGTCTTTCCGGCCACCTTGAAGGAGGCGGTGGTGAGGCCTCTCCTCAAGAAGCCTTCCCTGGACCCAGCTGTTTTAGGTAATTATCGTCCGGTCTCCAACCTTCGCTTCGCGGCGAAGGTTGTAGAGAGTGTGGTGGCATGTCAGCTACCCCAGTACCTGGAGGAAACCGTCTATCTAGACCCGTTCCAGTCCGGTTTTCGGTCCGGTTACAGCACTGAGACGGCTTTGGTCACGTTGGTGGATGATCTCTGGAGGGCCAGGGATAGGGGTTATTCCTCTGCCTTGGTCCTATTAGACCTCTCAGTGGTTTTTGATACCATCGACCATGGTATCCTGCTGCACCAGTTGGAGGGATTGGGAGTGGGAGGCACCGTTTATCGGTGGTTCTCCTCCTATCTCTCCGATCGGTCGCAGACGGTGTTGACGGGGGGGCAGAGGTCGGCCCCGAGACGCCTCACTTGTGGGGTGCCTCAGGGGTTGATTCTCTCACCCCTCTTGTTCAACATCTATTTGAAGCCGCTGGGTGAGATCATCAGTGGTTTCGGTGTGAGGTACCAGCTGTACGCTGATGACACTCAGCTGTACTTTTCCACACCGGACCACCCCAACGAAGCTATCGAGGTGTTGTCCCAGTGTCTGGAAGCCGTATGGGTCTGGATGGGGAGAAACAGGCTCAAGCTCAATCCCTCCAAGATGGAGTGGCTGTGGATGCCGGCTTCCCGGTACAGTCAGCTGCAGCTGCGGCTGACTGTTGGGGGCGAGTCATTGGCACCAATGGAGAGGGTGCGCAACTTGGGCGTCCTCCTGGATGGATGGCTGTCTTTCGAAGACCATTTGACGGCCATCTCCAGGAGAGCTTTTTACCAGTTGCGCCCCTTTCTAGACCGGGATGCCCTATGCACGGTCACTCATGCTCTCGTGACATCTCGTCTGGATTACTGCAATGCTCTCTACATGGGGCTCCCCTTGAGAAGCACCCGGAGACTCCAGGTAGTTCAGAATGCGGCTGCGCGGGTGATAGAGGGAGCCCCCCATGGCTCCCACATAACACCTCTCCTGCGCAGACTGCACTGGCTGCCTGTGGCCTTCCGGGTGCACTTCAAGGTTTTGGTAATGATCTTCAAAGCGCTCCATGGCATAGGGCCGGGCTACTTACGGGACCGTCTGCTGCCACCGAATGCCTCTCACCGACCTGTGCGTTCTCACAGAGAGGGACTCCTCAGGGTGCCGTCGGCCAGGCAGTGCCGACTGGTGACTCCCAGGGGAAGGGCCTTTTCTGTGGAGGCCCCCACCGTCTGGAACGAGCTTCCCCCAGGACTTCGCCAACTTCCTGACCTTCGAACCTTCCGCCGCGAGCTTAAGACACATCTATTTATCTGCGCAGGACTGGACTAGAATTTTAAATTTTAAATGTTTAAATTTTATATTTGGTTTTAAATGGGGTTTTATTATTTATAGCTCTATTTTAAATATTCGGCCTATGTAATAAGTTTTTTAATTTAATGTTTTTATCTTGTACATATATATGTTTTTTAAGTGGCTTTAAACCGCCCTGAGTCCCTAGGGAGATAGGGCGGTATAAAAGTACGAAAAAAAAAAAGATGTCTTCGGACAGCGCTGGCTCTTCGGCTTTGAAATGGAGATGAGCACCACCCCCTAGAGTCAGCAACGACTAGCACGTATGTGCGAGGGGAACCTTTACCTTTACCTTACTATAGAAGAATGGTTGCAGAAGCTGAGGGAGTTGGCTGAAATTGCAAAATTGACTACTCTGCTCCAAAGAAAAAAAGAAAGAAAGAAAGAAAGAAAGAAAGAAAGAAAGAAAGAAAGAAAGAAAGAAAGAGCATAAGTAGCTTTGTTTCTATATGGAAACCACTTCTGAACTTTGTGCTTGATGTGGAAAAGAATGAAACTGTTGTCTCCCACTCCTCCTTTGACGGCCGGGTCTGGGATGTCTGTATCAAGCGTGGCCACGAAGCCTCTGCAGCTTTGCCAAATTCCTGTCAGTGTTCTCAGGGCAGGCAGGAATCCAAGGTGTGACTTCAGCAACCAGATGAGACTTTGCTTGACTCAAGGAATGCCAAAAAGCAGATCCTTTATATAGGCCATGGGGTGTGGCTCCATGACTCAGCACTTATCCAGGCCTGCCCCTCCCTTCCTTTTGCTGACGTCGCCTCTCCATTCTCTGGAAGCGGGGATTCGTCCACTGTGTCTTTCCATCCTCCTGCTCTGCTGCCGGCAATTCTAGCACGTGGCTGGCTTCGTGCTCACACGCTGTAGGAGGGAGGTTTGTTTGCTCATTCTGTCTGGGCATGGTGCCAGGGCTGGGGGCTGGAGGCATGCCAGGCCATTCTTCTTCACTATCAGTCTCTGGCTCAGATAGCAGGAGATGGGAGGGACCCGGCTGAGGAGAGGAGGGCAGGCGAGGCACAACAGAAACTTTGATTCTGGATTTTACAAATTAGGCGGATAGACCATTGTAGAAATGACTGGTTCATACTAGTATGGTAAAACAAAAAGCTGTGATTTGTTGTTAATGCCTTATTCTACTGTAACAGATAGAGTCGGAAGTCAATGCTTCTTTTTCTTTCCCTACCTTTCCTGTGGGCCAGATCCAGTGGTGCTATTCAGCCGGTTCTATCCAGTTTGGGTGAACCGGTAATGGCGGCTGCGGGAGGCTCCGCCAAGGGGTGGGTTCTACTTACCTGTACTCCCGGTTCACAATGGGACCATGCACGTGTGCTTGCTTTGCTCGCGCACACGCACTACTGTGCATGCACAGATCATCCATGATGATGTTGTGGCAGGTGGGCATAGCCTCCTGCCAGTTTTACTAGCAGTTCTATAGAACCGGACCAAACCAAGAGCAACCCACCACTGGCTCCGCCCACCCACCTGGACATCATCACGTCTCATTTTTGATGCTCTGCACATGCACAGAAGATCCTGCACATCCGCAAAGATAGCGTGTGCGCTCCCATTTGCAAACCGGTAGTTTAAGGTAAGTGAATACCACCCTGGCCAGATCTAAGCACCCCATGGGACGGATCCAGCCCCCAGGGCCTTGAGTTTGATACTCCTGCTCTATAACCTTACAAAAATGTATTTTAAAAAAAGGTTCCCCTATTATATAGATTGGTGGGCCAAATTCTGCTTGCTTTGCCAGTAGTGCACATCTGTATTAACATGAAAGAGTACGTTAAGATGCCCAGAGTAATTTTGAGTTTGGCATCGAAGATTATCCTTTTTTCAATACCGAATCCTTTTTATCTTTTTTTCATAGAAGGTTTTAATGATTTCTTGACCCGAGTTGGGGTACATTTTACAACATTTGAATGATCATTTTACGATCCCTCTATTCCCTTTATTTGCAAACTGATAGTTACTAGACCGTTAATGCTTGGCTTATATGAGTAGGGCAAGAGCCTCAGACATTTTTAAAAAAAAAAAAAAATAGATGTGAATCATGCATATTGATTTCTCCACATATCCATACACGTTTTCAGTCGGTCATGCTAAAATAAACAAACAAATAAATAAATAAAGATTGCAAGCCCTTTGACTTTAAGTATTTCTGTAATGGCTGTTAAAATCAATTCTAGCATTAAAGTCTCCACGAATGAACAATGCATTGAGTGGAAAATTGATTCTATGGTCAGAGAAATCGTCTGCTGTGGCCTCGTTTGCTTTTTTGATTAGTACAGCTGTCAGGGCTGTTGTCAGAGGTCCCCAGATTTTTTTTTTTTTTGGCAGGACAAAAAACAACAACAACAACCTCTTGGTGTTTTGTCTGAGGATTAAAAACAAACCAGCCATACCGATTCCTTTAAAAAGTAACACTTTGTTTTGTTAATGGGCTTTATAAGCAATGCCCTGGGCAGAAAGGGGAGAGGGATGTTTGATTTAAAGGAAAATCAATGACTAGATGACCCCCCCAACTGAACAAAGATTGTTGTTTGACATTGCATTAAAGGAGAGGGTTGGGTCTGCAGGTAAGATGCAGAATCCAGGGTCAAAATTTGCAAGAGGACATGGGCAGCATCATAGTGAGGGGTCCTTGGTAGTCTCTGAGCTTGCTGGTTTTCTTGCAGATGTTTCATTACCCAAACTACCAACCTGCCTTCCATTGAGGACCTGTATATTGCACGAGTCAAAAAGTGGGCTGTGAAAATATTTATAGACCCCTCACATCCTGGACATAAACTGTTTCAACTCCTACCCTCAAAACAACGCTATAGAGCACTGCACACCAGAGCAACTAGACACAAGAACAGTTTTTTCCCAAACACCATCACTCTCCTAAACAAATAATTTCCTCAACACTGTCAAACTATTTCCTAAATCTGCCCTATTATTAATCTTCTCATTGTTCCTATCACCCATCTCCTTCCACTTATGACTGTATGACTGTAATTTTGTTGCTTGTATCCTTACGATTTAGATTGATATTGATATTGTTTCCTGATTGCTTATTTGTACCCTATGACTATCATTAAGTGTTGTACCTTAGAATTCTTGATGAACTTATCTTTTCTTTTATGTACACTGAGAGTATATGCACCAAGACAAATTCCTTGTGTGTCCAATCATACTTGGCCAATAAAAAATGCTATGCTATTCTATTCTATTCTATTCTATTCTATTCTATTCTATTCTATTCTATTCTATTCTATTCTATTCTATTCTAAACTAGGTAACATCATCAGGAGTGATAAGGAGGGGTATGTGCTCCCAGTTTGCCCTGTCAGTGTTGATGGGAAGGGGTTCTTGGTGATTCTTTGGTTGGACTGTTGTTAACCATAGAGTATGATCTGGGTATTGTTTACTTGATTGTTGTTCTGATGTTAACCATAGAGTAAATCTATATTGATCTGGGTGCTAATCACTGGTGTAGAGATGCTTGGATCTTTTTGTTCTCTTTTTGGCTAGTTGGTGGTCTCAATGAAATGGAATAGAATAGAATAGAATAGAATAGAATAGGTGGTAGGATTCAGCCGGTTCAGGAGAACCGGTTTTTAAATTGCTTGCTAGCCCTGCCACAACCCTCCCCGCCCATTCAAAGGTGCCCGTTTTTGCTTCCAGGGGGATGCAGGAGGCCGAGTGCTGCCTGTCACACCTACTGGCCACACCCACCATGGCCACACCCACCCAATCAATCATTAGGCCAGAGAACTGGTTGTTAAATTATTTGAATCCCACCACAGAATAGAATTTCTTGGATACGGTGGCTCAGGGGCTAAGACAGCTGAGCTTGTCGATTGAAAGGTTGGCAGTTTGGCGGTTTGAATCCCTAGTGCTGCCATGTAATGGAGTGAGCTCCCGTTACTAGTCCCAGCTTCTGCCAACCTAGCAGTTTCGAAAGCACGTAAAAATGCAAGTAGAAAAAATAGGGACCACCTTTGGTGGGAAAGTAACAGCATTCCATGTGCCTTTGGCGTTGAGTCATGCCGGCCACATGACCATGGAGACATCTTCAGACAGCGCTGGCTCTTCGGCTTTGAAACAGAGATGAGCACCGCCCCCTAGAGTCGGCAACGACTAGCACATATGTGCGAGGGGAACTTTTACCTTTACCTTTTACTTACAGAACAGAACAGAACAGAACAGAACAGAACAGAACAGAACAGAACAGAACAGAATAGAATTCTTTAGTGTGATTGGACACACAAGGAATTTTTCTTTGATGCATAAGCTCTCAGCGTACATAAAAGATATAAGTGATAAATCATGATCATAGTAATCATAAATACATTTATCATGAATCATAAGATACAACTATTGTTAATGTCTGTGTGTGTCTATTGATGGCTAATTTGTCAGACTGCCAGGCATCTAGAAATCCGCTAGGATGTTTATATATAAAAAAATTATTCTATAGTTTGGTGGGAGGGATCTAAATTTAATACTGAAATTTAAAGCTTGTATGTTAAGAAGTCAAAGAAAAAGGTGTTTTAGAAAGTTTTGATTTTTTAAAAAAGTGTTTAAAGAAAGTTTAGCACTTCAAAAGAAGGGTGAAAATAAAGAGTGGGCTTTTTGTTCGGTAAGGTCAAAGAATTTGAAAGAATACAATGAATCTTGTTAATAAAAATGGTGACAGTTCACAAAGTTTATTAAGTGCAAATAGAAATATAATACTATTAGTGCAAGAAAATTAAGGTCTTTTGGATAAGAATTTGGTGGATTATTCAAAATGTACTGAAGAAGAAGATAAAGTTCCTGCCACAATTTTTCCTTTTGGGAATTATAATGGATTGTACAGGGATTGAGACTAAATTGATTTTGAACTTAATAACAGCAGCAAGACTGTTGATTGGACAATACTGGAAGAAAGAAGAGATACCTACAATAGAAGAATGGATATTGAAAGTTATTAATTTGGCTGAGATGGCTAAAATCTCAGCGTTTTTAAAAGACAATACGCAGGAAAGATATTTAATTGAATGGAAAAAATGGATTGATTATCTACAAAACAGATATCAGATTAAGAAATATCAGATTGCCTTTGAATAATTAGAAAGTTATTTTATGTAATGGGGAGGGGGTTGGGAGACGAAAAGCTTTGGATGTGGTTGTTTGGATTGGACTTTACCTTGTGATTGACCCGGGAAGCCGGGGGGTGGGGGAGGGAGGGGGGTGTTTTGTTTTGTTTTGGGAGGGAGGGGGAAAAAAGGGGAAAAAATGTTTTTGTTTTTTTAAAACTCTTTCAATAAAAAAAAAAAAAAGAAATATAATACTATTTCCATAACAAGGATGATAAAGCAGGAAGGGTTAAACTGATTATTTTTTTTCTGGATTTTGTGCTTGCGATGAAAAACATAAAATAAAATAAAACAAAACTTTGACTTTGGTTTTGTTGATCTGAAAGTTTTGCCGTTATAGAAATGGCTAGTTATATATTAACGTGTAAAAGCAAAAAGTTGAGGCTGGAGTGTTTTTAATCTTGTTCTGTGCTAAGAACAATAGGAAGTCAACACCTTCTTTCCCGTTCTTTTTTGCTCCTTGTACATCATACCTTCTTTTCCTTGTTCCTTTTCCATCCCTTAATTTCCTATTTCCATTTTTTCTTTCCATTTTATACAATTAAACAAATAAAAAAAAATTGAACTGTAGAAACCCCTTAGCGTCTTTGGACTTGGCTTGGTCTAAGATGGGGTCTGCAAACTTGGCTCTTTTAAGACTTGTGGACTTCAACTCTGGGAGTTGAAGTCCACAAGTCTTAAAAGAACCAAGTTTGCAGACCCCTGGTCTAGGATGGTCACATTTTCCCAACTAAAACGATGGTTAAGTCTGTCTATATGTTGTGAAATTAAAGAGTTCTTCAACGTGTCTTCTGACTACTTGTTGGTGTTCAAGGATCTCTGGGCCTCTGGTGGCTCAGACTGATAAGACAGTCTGTTATTAACAGCAGCTGCTTGCAATTACTGCAGGTTCTAGTCCCACCAGGCCCAAGGTTGACTCAGCCTTCCATCCTTTATAAGGTAGGTAAAATGAGGACCCAGATTGTTGGGGGGGGGCAATAAAAGTTGACTTTGTATATAATATACAAATGGATGAAGACTATTGCTTAACACAGTGTAAGCCGCCCTGAGTCTTCGGAGAAGGGCAGGATATAAATGCAAAAAAAAAAGGATGTGTCCTCCTTTGAGATGAGGTGAGATTCAGTTGTGACCCTGAACCCATCCTCTTGTTGATTTTGACCCACACTCACACCCCACAAACACTTGTGCCAGGCAGAACCCTGTGTTGAATCAGAGGCTCAACAGAGGAAGAGCTTTTTCTACACCATGTTTTTTTTTAAAAAAATTTTTTATTTATTTGTCAGCAAGTATAAGGAAACAAGTAACAGTATAGACATAGAATACGCGGTGGCTCAGGGGCTAGGAGGTTGAGCTTGTCGATCGAAAGGTCGGCAGCTCCGCGGTTCGAATCCCTAGTGCTGCCGTGTAACGGGGTGAGCTCCCGTTACTTGTCCCAGCTTCTGCCAACCTAGCAGTTTCGAAAGCACCTAAAAATGCAAGTAGAAAAAATAGGGACCACCTTTGGTGGGAAGGTAACAGCGTTCCGTGCGCCTTTGGCATTGAGTCATGCCGGCCACATGACCACGGAGACGTCTTCGGACAGCGCTGGCTCTTCGGCTTTGAAACGGAGATGAGCACCGCCCCCTAGAGTCGGCAACGACTAGCACGTATGTGTGAGGGGAACCTTTACCTTTACCTTATAGACATAGACACGGACACATGGCACAAATAAAAGGATATAAATAGGCAAAACATAGCCATAAACGCATAGAATGATTACATATAAATTGGGACAGTAGGACAGGGACGGTAGGCATGCTGGTGCGCTTATGCATGCCCCCTTAGGGACCTTTTGAGAAACATGAAAGGTCCATGGTAGACAGTTTATAGTAAAAGGTATGGGGATTAGAGAAACTAACAACAGGATCAGGTAGAGTGTTCCAGACATTTACTACTCTTTCGCAGAAGTCATATTTCCTACAATTAAGATTGGGACGAATTACATTGAGTTGGAATCTATTGATAGCCCTTGTGTTATTACAGTTGAAATTAAAGTACTCATTTACAGGTAGAATGTTTTGGTAAATAATCTTATGAACTAAGCATAGGTCAGAACATAGATGGCCTAGTTCGAGGCTATCCAGACCTAAAATTTCAAGCCTGGTGGGATAGGGAATTTTATTTCAAGTAGAAGATTTGAGTCCTCTCCTAATAAAATATCTCTGGACCCTCTCTAATGTATTGATGTCTGAAATACAGTGAGGGCTCCATGCAGGTGTACAGTATTCAAGTCTAGGTCTGGCAAAGGTTTTATATGCCCTCGTTTGAAGTATAGCATTAACAGAGAGCAAACTTCACAAAATAATATTGACACCTCTTAATGCCTTTTTTGCAATGATGTTACAGCTGTGGGAGTAACAATACAAACATATGAGCACCTGCTTGATATGGTCTTATGCTACTGTAGAAAGTTAGCACCCACCCCCTCCTAGAAGAATGAAATAGTTTGAGGAATATTTTAAAAAGGCAAGATAAAAAATTTCCCTTAAGGGAGACAGAAACTCAGAGCCCCAGCTCCCTGCCACCAGCAGATATTTTGTACCCATTAAGAAAGACTGGGCCAGTCTAGCTACAAAACAAAAGACTTTCAGCTCCAAGGTGAAGGGATTAAGACATGACCCTCCAGGACATAACAGGATTAAACCCACTAAGACACAGAGCTCACTACATTGTACAATCTCCTAAAGACATTGCATCACCCTCAGCAAACTTCAACCAAACTTAGCTCAGACAAACATGACCCCTGCATGAACCCCATGGGAGTCTGACGACAGCTAATAGAATACATGTTCTTGCACGGGAAAAGGAAGTTCAAGTGCAAAGCCCAAGAGAAGGTATAAAAGCCACCCACTCCTGCACTGCACTGGCTACCTGTGGTTTTCCGAGTGCACTTCAAGGTGTTGGTTACCACCTTTAAAGCGCTCCATGGCATAGGACCGGGATATCTTCGGGACTGCCTTCTGTTACCACATGCCTCCCACCGGCCGGTACGCTCCCATAGAGAGGGTCTTCTCAGGGTGCCGTCAGCCAAACAGTGTAGGCTGGCGACCCCCAGGGGGAGAGCCTTCTCTGTGGGCGCACCTACCCTCTGGAACGAGCTTCCCCCAGGACTTCGACAACTTCCTGACCTCCGGACCTTTCGCCACAAACTGAAGACATATCTATTCTTTCGAGCAGGACTGGCTTAAATAGGGTTTTTAAATATGGATTTTATTGGGGTTTATTTTTTATATTTTGTATGGTATTTTAAATTTAGGCTATTTTGAATAAGTTTTTTAAAATGTGTTTTATTGTAATATATTGTATTATTTTATTTGCCTGTTCACCGCCCTGAGTCCTTCGGGAGAAGGGCGGTATAAAAATTAAATTATTATTATTATTATTATTATTATTATTATTATTATTATTATTATTATTATTACTCTCAACTCCATGCGGTCAGCTACCCAGAATCCCATGCGGTTCTGCTTCATCATTTAAACCATCTTTCCAATCAGCCTCCATGTTTCCAGTATCTTTCTCCTGGCTTGGAACTGAACCAGATGGATATTTCTTCCCACACTACCTTGCCGTTACCATCCCCCCCCTTCTTCCTTTCTAAATCTCAACTTTGGTTTGAGCTCTTTGGAAAAAAGGAATTAGTGCCCAGAATTTACCACCTTCATGCATATTTTCATCTGTACAAAATTATAAAAAGATAAAAGCATCCCTCATTGGTGAAAGAGGCCCAGCCCTACTAAGGGGGCTAAAATCTTATAATTAAATAAACACAGAAACTTTTTAGAAACATGCAGGTATTGGCCTTTTCGAGGCATATTTCACTCCAATGCTTTCACTTTTGCAGAATACCAATAAACGCAAACATTGGGAATGTTTCTTTTCAGCTAAGCAAAGCAATTTAGTCATAATTGAAAGCAGATTTCTTTGTTAAGGCTTTAATGTTTTATTAATTTAATTTTCCACAGTCAGATTCCTTTTCTCCCCATATCACTCTTTAGCCTAAATTTCCCTTGATATTTGTGATTATAATGTTTGTTTGTGTTGCAATATATTGTAGCTTCAGCTAGCACTGCTGGGGAACGAACATTTGCTCCCCAATGCCTTATTAAAAAAAACAACAACAACCGAACTCTACATTTTAATATATATATATATTTTAAAAAAATCTTTAATTCTTTTCCACTGGTGTAATAGCATGAGTTGGTTCCACAACTCCAAATTTAAATTAAGCTGCTATAAAGCAATATTTATTTCATCCACATGCAGGTAGATTAGCCTGACTAGATGGTTCAGTGGCTAAGACACTGAGCTTGTTGATCAGAAAGGTCGGCAGTTTGGCGGTTCGAATCCCTAATACAGATCTCCTGCATGAGCAGAGGGTTGGATTAGATGATCTCCAAGGTGCCTTCCAACTCTGTTACTGATTTGTGATTTTAACATATAATATAAAACAACATGTCAATCCACTAATCCAGCATTTCTCAACCTTGGTAACTTTAGGACTGATGGCTTCTACTCATCTTAAAGTTGGTAAGGTTGCACTAACTATTATTTTGCTGCACTAACCATTAACTTGCACACTCATTCACTCTAATAAAGGACATGCTTTTCAACAGCTCTTCCCTTTGAAACAGTGTTTGCTGTTGGGACTTAAGTGATGTCTATGATTTTTAGCAGTGATGCCAGCACTGTGAAATGATCTCTTCGCAGCCTCGTATTTGGGTGGCCCCAGTCTTGCTAGCCTTCAGAAAGATCTTAAAGTTGATTTCTCGCCCTGAGCACCAAATCTTCCCTTCCAAAATCATGATCCTTCAAATAATGTAATTTGTAGAAGAGCAGCCAGAGCTGGTGGGCAGAGTTAAATGTGTAATCAGCCTAGAGTTGTTGCATTCCCATAAGCAATTCAAGTCCAACCCTTCCTGGATTCCATTGACTCTTATCTGGCGCCAATTTAGTGCTGGACTTTAGTTGACAAGAGTCTTGTGCATTGACTTGAATAAATTTATGTTGCAATTTAAGAGATGATCCTGATTCTTTGTGCTTGGGATTAATTTTGTTGCTTCGTCTCCCATTTCTGTCTGCTCTTCTCCTACAGAATATACTAAAAGAAGGACAACAATTCTCATTGCATTGGATAAGGAGATGAAATTATATGATGTCTATGAAGTCCATCCAGGTTATAATTGTCCCAAAGGTGCTTTTTCAAAAAGCAACTGGACTTTGTTTTTCCTTGGAGACATTTCACTGCTTATCCCAAGAAGCTTCTTCAGTTCTGACTGAATGGTGGAGGATGGAAGGGTTTATATTTCTTGCAGTTACCTGGTCGTTGAGGCCACTTGAAGGTTCATCTGTGCCTGTAAATTATTATTAATGTAAATTATTCTGATTATTATATTATTTATAATATAATATTTATATATTTTATATACATTTATAATATAATATTTATATTATTATTATGGAGTTGTCAATGCCTGCAATGCTCTACACGACTGTGTGATTTCTTCCCCAAACCCCCAAAACTTTAACCTTAGACTGTCTATGTTGTGACTCCAGCCCCCGAATCTGGCCCCATGCCCAAAAGTGACTTCAGAAAGTGAGGGGGAAGGGCCGGTAAGGCTTACCTTGGGAGCACCAATTCCTTTGGCTCGACTCCAGGAGGCAGAACCAGACCAGTTGGAGGACGTAATGAGGCCGTCATCCCCTGATTCCTCCCTTCCCCAGGCTACGCCTTCAGACCCAGCTTGTTCTGTTTCCCTTCCCCCAATACTCCCAGCAAAGAGTCAGTCAGAGGCCTCCTTTTCTGATTTATTTACATATATATAAATGTCCTGGCTACGTCTACCCACGGGCCTGCCAAGTTTCTGGAGATAACAAGGAAATTACAGATAAGGCCAGAATTACTCACGAATATATTCTTCCCTCCGTTGATACAGATTGCCCGCCCAAATTCATTACTTTGTCCAAGACAAAAAACCAGGAAGTCCCGCCTCCTATTTATAGTCTCTGCAGATGTCACTGCATGACAATTATGACTTGGCTTTGTCCCAACTCTTCCGCTGCTGCGCACGCCGATCACGTCTACGTAACCTTGCATCACTCCAAAACTGTTCTTGGGGCGTTGCCAAATCAGAAGGAGGCTCCATGGAATCAGGCTTTGCCGGCCCCTCCTCCTCCCTTTGAGTGGGTGCCAGGGAGGGAAAGGGCTCAAGAGAAGCAGGGCTGGCCAGGTCTTCTCCCTCACTTTCTGAATCATCCAAGTCCAGGAGTCCGGGTCCAGGAACCTGGGTCATAACACAGCTGATGATAATAATCAAGCTTGGCTTGACCCACGCTTCAGAAGATTAGAGAGGCGGCGTCATCAAAAGGAAGGGTGGGGCAGGAGCCCCACCCCACAGGATATATAAGAAGTTTTGGGACTGCTCTCACTCCACGGGAAGCAAAAGTTTAGCTGAACCATTTCAAAAAGAGCTGAAAGTCTTGCTACGTGAGTTATTTGTTTGAACTTTGGCAGGCAGCTGCGATTTCTCTGCCAGGACTGATAACAGCTGTGAATCCACTGGCTGAAGGCCAGCTCGTGGGTCTGAAGTGGGGAAGGAGACAGAACAGTCAACTGTCAACCTCACCCCATTCCTAAGAGGCCTGTAACAGGCATGCATAAGTGCACCAACGTGCCTACCGTCCCTGTCCTAATGTCCCCTTTTATACATTTCCATTTCATGTATTCATAATCATGTTTATACTTATATCTGTTATCTAATACAGTGGCCACCAACTGGTGGTCCATGGACCACTGGTGGTCCGTGAGAAAATTATGGTGGTCTGCAGAAAAATTATTTGCATTTTTTATATTGCACTAACTCACGGGTCCTCAAACTACAGCCCCTGAGACAGATATGTGCAATGATCATTTGTGTTGCTGCAGAGCGTCTCCCCCTTTGGGGTTTTTTTGTGCAGGTAGGAGGGGGGTAGAAATTCCAACTTGGGGTCTGCTTCAGCCTCCTGGTGAGGGGCTTTAGATGAAGGCTGGAGAGAAGCACTGCTAGTGGAGAAGAGTCGGAGGGCCTTGTTCCAGTGGGACTGCATCATGGACTGAAACTCAGGCTGCTGAGTTCTAGACTATCTCAGCCTGCTGAGCCTCCAGGCACAAGTACATGGCCTTGCACTCACGCAGGTCTTCCCTCTGCTTGGAAAGCCTATGCTGTAGTCCTCAGGTGCTTCTACTGAGCCTCCTTCTTGGTCAGATCCAAGAGCTCTTTTGACAACTCTTTCTTGTGGTGGCTGCTTAGCTCCAACAACTGCTTCCTGTTGGGGCCCTAAAGAGACCGGGCGGGCAGGTGAGGAGTGGCTGGGAGGGGAGGGGTGAGTAGAGGCCGGCGAGGCATCCCTCCACATGAGTGACATTGAGTTGGCCATGCCCACCCAGTCACATGATCACCTAGTCATGCCCACCCAGCTGGTCATTAGGCAAATCATATTAGTGGTCCACAGGATTTAAAATTATGAATTTAGTGGTCCCTGAGGTCCGAAAGGTTGTATTAGACCCCTGGTCTAATACATGCCTGACAAAATAAATAAATAAAAATAAATAAATAAAACAAATGGATGTGGAGCCTTCTTGAAACTGCAGTTGCACCATTCAGGTGACAGATAAACTCCAAGTGGCCTCAACAACGCTGAGACTGGAAGGCATATAAGTCCTTCCACCCTCCACCATTCAGTCAGAACCGAAGGAGCTTCTTGGATGAGAGGTGAAATATCTTCAAGGAAAAGCAAAGCCCAATTGCCGTTTGAGAAACCAGCTTCGGGACAAATTTAATGCTGCATTTTTCTCCTCCATAAGGGCTTTCATCATCTTCACCAGGGTTAGGATGATAGGCCAAACATTGAAGTAATATAGTCTCCGAGGTCAACCAGTTTTGCTGAGATTGTCCTTCAGGCGAAATCATAACAGCAGAGCTGACATGACAATTATTGCGAGCTGACGCCCTTGTGAAATGTCGCCTCTCCTTCACTTCCCCCATTCCCGGAGTCTTTGGTCCTACTTCAGCATATGACTCACTTCATAAACCTGCCCTTAATCGCAGCCTTCATCACCATTCTATTAAGATCCTATTATTTTGATGCTGTCTCTATTTACTGCTTCCATTTTAATCCAAGACAAGATTCTGCTTCTTCCCCTTGTAAGAATTTATGGACTTTAATCTTCTTTTATGGGGGATGGCTCCTTTCTCTAAAAATCTGAGTAAGTAATATACAAAGATTCACGTTCTCCCAACATCCTATTAATATTTCCAGAAATTGGAGCACTCGTGAGGGAGGGAGGGAAACGTTGGCCGGATCGGGCCTTCTGTTGTCATCACCATCAATGCTGATTGGGATCTACAGTAGATTACAGTAGCATGCGTAGCTGTAATAATAATGTAAAACATAATTTTGTTCTCAGCTGATTTCTTTCCAACTGCCCACCATTTCTAGCATCCACCGCAATGCCTTGTAAACAATCAGCACTAGACAAGTTAATTTCCTTTGTCTGGAAAGTGCTGTAATTTATTTCGGACCTAACTACATGTCCTTGTCAAGCTCTCCGCTATTAACTACTTTATTTGATTCTAAGTTCTCATTTGATATATGGCATTTGAAGACCGCCAATCTGAGTAACTTCATACAGCATTTCCCAAAATGATGGATGATGTTTGATGCAGTGATTTATGGCAGATGAAAAAAATCTCAGTCTGGACATCAAAAAAATCCAAGCAACTTTTACAGGATCAATGTATTGATTCTACATTCAATCAATCAAACAATCAATCAGATTAGAGCTGGAAGGGACCTTGGAGGTCTTCTAGTCCCCCTCCTGCTCCAGCAGGAGATCCTATACCATTTCAGATAAGTGGCTGTCTAGTCTTTTCTTTAAAACCTTCAGTGATGAAGCGCACACAACTTCTGAAGGCAATCTGTTGCACTGGTTAATAATAATAATAATAATAATAATAATAATAATAATAATAATAATAATAATAATAACAACAACAACAACAACAACAACAACAACAACAACAACAGAGTTGGAAGGGACCTTGGAGGTCTTCTAGTCCAACCACCTGCCCAGGTAGGAAACTCTACACCATCTCAGTCAGATGGTTATCCAACATCTTCTTAAAAACTTCCAGTGTTGTAGCATTCACAATTGCTGCAGGCAAGTTGTTCCACTGATTAATTGTTCTAACTGTCAGGAAATTTCTCCTTAATTCCAGGTTGCTTCTCTCCTTGATTAGTTTCCACCCATTGCTTCTTGTTCTACCCTCAGGTGCTTTGGAGAATAGTTTGACTCCTTCTTCTTTGTGGCAGCCCCTGAGATATTGGAAGACTGCTATCATGTCTCCCCTAGTTCTTCTTTTCATTAAACTAGACATACCCAGTTCCTGCAACCATTCTTCATATGTTTTAGCCTCCAGTCCCCTAATCATCTTTGTTGCTCTTCTCTGCACTCTTTCTAGAGTCTCTACAGTTTTTTTACATCATGGTGACCAAAACTGGATGCAGTATTCCAAGTGTGGCCTTACCAAGGCATTATAAAGTGGTATTAACACTTCACGTGATCGTGATTCTATCCCTCTGTTTATTCAGCCCAGAACTGTGTTGGCCTTTTTGGCAGCTGCAGCACACTGCTGGCTCATATTTAAATGATTGTCCACTAAGACTCCAAGATCCCTCTCACAGTTATTACTATTGAGCAAGGTACCACATATACGGTACCTGTGCATTTTGGGGTTTTTGCTTAAATATAGAACCTTACTTTTTTCACTGTTGAATTTCCATTTTATTAGATAGCGCTAGATAGGTTAATTGTCCTCATTGTTAGAAAATTTCTCCTTAATTCCAGGTTGTTTCTCTCCTTGATTAGTTTCCATTTGTTGCTTCTTGTCTTGCCTTCTGGTGCTTTGGAAAATAAGTTGACCCCCCTCTACTTTGTGGCAGCCCCTCTAATACTGGAATACTGCTATCATGTCACCCGTAGTCCTTTTTTCTAGACTAGCCATAAGTCCTGCAACTATTCTTCATATGTTTTTTGTCTTTAGGCCCTTTGATCATCTTAGTTGCTCTTCTTTGCACTTTTTCCAAAGTCTCCACATCTTTTTTGTAATGCAGTGACCCAAACTGAATGAAGTGTTCCAGGTGTGGCCTTTACTAAGGCTTAATAAAGCGGTACTAATATTTCCCATGATTTTGATCCTACACCGCTTCTCAGAGAACCTGTTTAGCAAATGTCCTCCGCTCAGAAACGTAAACATGCATCAAAGAAATTTTGTTTCCCAGACAAACATTCCCTGACAAAAATTTATCTTCAAGTAGGGGCATTTTTTTTTTTATTAACAACTTAGTACTGAAGTTTACCAGTCATTTCTCCATAACCTCAGAGTCTCGCAGCTGATGCTCAGAATCTAGTGGTGGAGATTAAATGGCATTCAAAGACATTAGATCACAGGTGCCTCTTGTATCTCCTCGTATAATACAAAATTTTATACAAAATGATTATAAAGATTATAAACACTGAAACAGGATGGTTTTGAACCTGCATTATATGACTAGCATTAACAAGGAGTGCCTCCTATATATTACTCAACTGCAACACGCCTTCTATCAAAGCCAGAATAAGGACCACTTTCCATTTGTTCAGTCCTGACTGTATTCTCTGCTATTGCATGTCACCCATTCTCACATGTCTTCTTCTGTTCATGAGTGTACTTAAGCAACCACTAGAGGTTTAATAGACTAGACTAGACTAGACTAGACTAGACTAGACTAGACTAGACTAGACTAGACTAGAATTCTTTATTGGCCAAGTGTGAATGGACGCACAAGGAATTCATCTTTGGTGCGTATGCTCTCAGTGTACATAAAACAAAAAGAAAAAGAAAAAAAAGAGAGGAAAAATACATTCATCAAGAATCATAAGATACAACACTTATTAATAGTTATAGGCAATTAATAAGCAATCAAATCATACCAGGAAACAACAGAACAATATAAATCATAAAAATACAAGCAACATGGTTATAGTCATAAGTGGGAGGAGATAGGTAATAGGAAGGATGAGAATAATAATAGTAATACAGTCTTAGTAAATTATTTGACAGTGTCGTGGGAATTAGTTGTTAAGCAGAGTGATGGCATGGGAAAAACTCCTTATGTCTAGTTGTTCTGGTGTGCAGTGCTCTATAGTGTCGTTTTGAGGGTAGGAGTTGAAACAGTTTATGTCCTGGATGCGAGGGGTCTGTAGCAGTGGTGGGATTCAGCCAGTTCGCACCACTTTGGGAGAACCGGTTGTTAACTTTTTGAGCAGTTTGGTGAACTGGTTGTTGGAAGAAATCATTAGGGCAGAGAACCGGTTGTTAAATTACTTGAATCCCACCACTGGTCTGTAGATATTTTCACGGCCCTCTTTTTGACTCGTGCAGTATACAGGTCCTCAATGGAGGCAGGTTGGTAGTAATTGTTTTTTCTGCAGTTCTAATTATCCTCTGAAGTCTGTGTCTGTCTTGTTGGGTTTCAGAGCCAAACTAGACACTTATAGAGGTGCAGATGACAGACTCAATAATTCTTCTGTAGAATCCAATGGTTGCTTAATATTAAGCACAAACTGGGATCTCTTCCAACATGCTAAAGTTGAGGGTTTTTTTTCCAGTTTATGAATTGGCTGAATAATAATTTTTAAAAAAGCCAATATCCTAATTCTCACATGACACTAAGCAAACCATGGATCTGTAGATTTGTCTCTCTGCAGATCTTCCTGGAATAAATATAATGTTATAATATAAGATCACAAAGTTGTTGTACAATGGCAGCATCTATGGAAAAAATTAGCAATCTTATGAACAAAAATGTTTAGCCATGCCCATGGCAGCCTTAAGGAGCATATTCTTAATTCAACTAAAATCTGTTTTGATCAAGTTTGATTTCTGGTAATTTTGTAGCCACTATGCAGAATTTTTTTCTGACAAAAGCACGAAAGCAGTTTTCTTCCGAGTGTTTTTATAGCTTCTCCGTCTAGTATACATTTCTGGAATTCTATAAGAGGTCAGCTCACTCAATGTCATGAATAGCTAAACTATTGTTGATCTTTTGCCACGTGCAAACAGAACCTTTTGGAATATTACAGCTGTCTGTCAAGGACCTTGGAGTACTCATTTCTAAAGATCTAAGTGCCAGAGCCCACGTATAACAACGTTGCCTAAAAGGCATTAAGAGTTGTTAATCTTGCGTAGCTTCTTCTCTGGTAATATTGTACTACTAACTAGAGCATACAAAACATTTGCTAGACCAATTCTTGAATACAGCTCATCTGTCTGGAACCCGCACTGCATATCGGACATAAATACAATCAAGAGAGTCCAGAGATATTTCCCCTACCTGTAATAAAATACCTTATGCCACCAGACTCCAAATTTTGGGTTTATATAACTTAGAAGTACGCCGACTTCAGTCTGACCTAAGCAAAGTATATCAAATTATCTGCCACAGTGTCCTACTTGTCAATGACTACTTCAGCTTCAACCACAACAATACATGAGCAAATAATACATACAAACTCAAGATAAAGTGCTCCAAACTTGATTGCAGAAAATATGACTTCAGCAACAGAGTGGTCAATGCCTGGAATGCACTACCTGACTCTGTAGTTTCTTTCCCAAACCCCCAAAACTTTAAGCTTAAACTGTCTACTGTTGACCTCACCCCATTTCTAAGAGGTCTGTAAGGGGCGTGCATAAGTGCACCAGCATGCCTACCGTCCCTGTCCTAATATTCCTTTTTACTTACTCGTTTCATGTATCCAAATTATGTTTATACTTCTACCTGTTATCTTATATATGCTTGACAAATAAATTAAATAAATAAAGAATCCAAGACAACAACCAGAATTATCTTGAACTGAACGATAGAGAAGACATACAGTCGGTTTCGATTTAGAAGTAAGAGATGCTTCAGAGCCACTGAAATCACTGGAGCTCCGTTATGATGGACTGCAAAAGTTGAAAGATTTTGGGATCCTACCCCAAATCCTGCAAGTCATGAAGAATCCTGCTACACCAGAGGATATTTAATTAAAGTTTAATATTAAGGCCACAGTGAAGATACATCCCCTGTAGTATGGAAATCAACATCTCTTATTCTTTGGCTACTGAGCTTCAGGAATAGTTGCTTGAAGATTCCAAGCAAGCATAGGCAGTAAAACAGTGGTTCTCAAACTTTTCTATAGTGTGAATTACTATAGATTTCAAAGTTCTTGAGGACTATCGCTTAAACCAAGAAACCTATGGCATCATGGCCCACAGAAGTCCCTGATGACATCCTTGGGACTCCAAAAATGAAACAAATAGCATTTCAATTATTAAAATATAATGAAATTAATGTTACAAGGTTTAATTTGACGTTATAAATTACAACTTGATTACATTAACAGAAGAATTTGGTGTTCCAAATCTCATAAAAGTGGGGAAAGATGTTATCCAATTTAATGGAAGAACACCAACATATTTAATGGAATATTTCTACGTTGCTCTGTCCATCAGACACTATCCTCTGGACCATTAGAAATCTCTATATCACAGCTTTAGTCTAAATCTTTGCTGCCTGTTGGATTACCATGAAATGACATGGATCCAAATATTTGCTGGGTTGCAGCATGAACCTCCAAGATAGTTATGAAATAAGCAGAAATCATGTTAGGTACTTAAAGTATGAAGCAATCACTCCACGTGTAGAATGAGTATTGATACAGATATCTGATATGATTTTCATGTCTTTTTTCCACAACACCATAGTTCTATCAAGCTTGGTGACTGTCTACCGCATCTTACCTCTGTTCTCATCACATTGAAACCAGATCAGTTAAAGACCCAGCAGCTACCCAACACAACAGGCTCAATTTGGTTCATATTAACGAAGAGTTTGATGCAAGCAATGATGGCAACATCATTGCTTCATTGCCACTGGTGAAAATGACATCACTCAAGTCATTTAACAGAATAACGGAATTGGAAGGGACCTTGGAGGTCATTTAATCCAACTGTTGTGGTCCGTCAACAGCCTATGGAGCTGGCAATGGAGTTGGACAGCGATGAGGCTGAGGTAAAGCCAGGGCCATCAGGAAGTGAGGTGAGGACTCCAGAGCCTCCAGAGACTGATAGTAGTGAGGCAGAGGAACAGGAGGAGCCTGTTCCTAATGCACGCATGAGAAGAGCTGCCAGAAGGCAAGAGCAGCTCAAGCAGAGAGGTCAAATTGGGAGTAGGGCCAAGAGATGATTGGTCCCTCCCATAAGGCTTAAAACAGACCAGCACCGATGTTTCAGCTTTGCCGGAAAACAACATTGTAGCTGCATCTTCTGCTTCATCCTCTGCTTCGTGTACGTCTTTGTTTTTGTGGCTTCTGGACATTTGCCAGGAAGGGCCTTTGGCAGTTTGCCTAATTGTGAGATAACTGAGGAATTTGTATTGGAAGGCATTTGTTTTACTTTGAGTTGAACGACACTGGGAATGAAGTAATTCCCAGCTGTTTGAATAAGCTTGTTTTTCCACGGACTAAGTTTATTACTACCTACTTGGACCTGGGTCACAACACCAACCCACTACTCAAGCAAGAGACCCTGTACCAGTGTTGGTGAACCATTTTGGCACCGAGTGCTGAAACAGGAGCACATGCATGGGGGAGGGGGCACCAGAAACTGAAAGAGCAGCTCCCTGCATGCATGCACGGGGGTGCCAGAAGCTGGAACAGCAGTTCCCTGGGGCGCATGAGCTAAGCTTCCAGTTTCCAGCATGCACATGCTTGCCGGTCACATGGTCTTCTGGTTTCCAGCACTTCTGCGCGTGTGCAAACTAGCTGCCAGTGCGCATGTGTGCGCCGGAACCCAGAAGGGCAACAGGTGATGGCTGGCATGCCAGGAGAGATGGGTCTACGTGCCACTTCCAGTACGCATGCCATAGGTTCGCCATCACAGCCTTATACCCTTTCAGACAAGAGGCTATTCAGTCTCTTCTTAAAAGCCTCCAGTGATGTTGTGGGTCACAGTGTTGTGATCCACAACATCTGGTGGCAAGCTGTTCCACTGGTTAATTGTTCTCACTGTTAGGAAGTTTCTCCTCAATTCCAGGTTGCTTCTCTCCTTGATTAATTTCCATCCATTGTTCCTTGTCCTACCCTCAGGTGCTTTGGAAAATAAGTTGATCCCTTCTTCTTTATGGCAGCTATACTCAAATCCTGGAATACTATTATCATGTCATGTCACTCCTAGTCCTTCTTTTCACTAGACTAGACATATCCAAATCCTGCAACCATTCTCCATATGTTTTAGACTCCAGGCCTTTAATAATCTGAGTTGCTCTTCTCTGCACTTTTTCCAAAGTGTCAACATCTTGTGTATGTGTGTGTGTGTCTAATGTAGTGACCAAAACTGGATGCAGTATGTTTTTCCATCTCTGTGCTGTTGTCACTTTGCAGTGGTCCTACTCACACTCCTTAGTTCATAATCAGAGGGTGCTGATTCAACTCTGTAGAGGACAAACATTTTCTTCTTGCTGTTCTACTTTTCCACATTTTGGATGATAAGTGATTTCCAAGGATAGCAAAGATGTTTGCATTATCCTGTCACTTACCTGCCTTTTAAGTGGAAAGAAGAAGCAGAGCTTTGATACTGCGATCAACAGTGTGCGCACTTGCTAATTCTACTCTTTCCGAAAACTTTAGTTTTCTTAAGTAACTTGCTATGAAACAAGTTTCAGCAGATCAGCATAAAATTTTCTTAATTTCATTACAGGCTGTAAATTAAAATTAATGAGGCTGACACCGACAATTAACAATGAAAAATGCAGATTGTTATAATTACTTAAGCAATAACATTGCTTTACATAGAAGACTTAAGGTGCTCCACAAATTATTTACAAGTGTTACATAAAACACAAAAAAATGACAATTTCAATTTATTTTGTCAGTATAAAAAACAAAAATCTTTACTAAAACCTTTCTCATTTGGGAATCTCTCGCCATGCATAATTAAGCAAATTTGATTGCAATTAAGCCTGGCTTCTACAGTGGAGTTTTAATTAATGCAAATCTGGCATCTATATCTATAAGATTAATTTTAGTGAATTAAAAGAAAACAACAAAGCGCATTTGAAAGTGGCGGTTGCATTGTTCACAATCTTGTTTATCCTTCTTGCCTTCCGCAAAGATGCACTTTGACTGAATTGCTCAGAAGAAAGATTTTTATTCCGATACATTTTGTTTCTTAATGCTTTATTAAATGGGATCATCATGCTAGCACAAAGATCTTCAGAAACCCATTTAAAATGTAATTATATGCCCTTAGAAGCCAAACAGACAATAGTATAGCTAGCGATGGAGAAAGGTCAAGTTTTTTCCCTTACGGAAATGCTCATACACGATTGTTAACACCAAGTGGTTATATTGCAAATCTGAAAGAAATTCTAAACAGAGGGGAGAGATGATCTGGAACTTGTTGGCGGGGTGGGAGGGAGGGCAATTTTCACAGGAGACTCTCTAGGACCGAGATGGCGAACCTATGGCACGCGTGCCTAAAATGGCACACAGAGCTATGTCGCCTGGCACACCAGCCGTCATCCCAGCTTCACCACGAATGTGCGTGCGCCTCCAGCCGGCCAGCTGGTCTTCAGGTCTGTGCCATGAATGCGCGGGGGGCCGGGGCGCATGCGAGAGGCACGTGCACATGCGTGGCGAAGCTGGGCTGGGGTGACGGTTGGCATGCCACGTGACATGGCTCTGTGTGCTACCTCAGTTAAATCACTGAAAGCAAAAAGGTTGTTCCGCTTGTTGATATTTGACTGGTCAGCTCTAGAAAACACTGGAAGTATTATGTGGGAATCCGAAAGAGCTCTTCTACGTCTAGTGAAGATTCAACAGCCACATTTACCACAGAAGAGTAAAAAAATGAAAGCATACTCAGAAGAAAGTGGACATTTCTGAAAGACAAACGTACGGTCTACTATCAAGAGTCAACATCTTCTTCCAAGTGGCTTCCTCATTGACCTTGGAGTCTTCTACAGGAGACTCTTTTTCTCAAGAGTGAGGAAGAGATGAAACGAGACCAATCACGTTTCCACACACACCCTCAAATCGCTCTTGCTTCGTCAAAACAATGTGGCACTTTTTGTCTTTAGACAATTTTGTTCCACTTCCAGCTTGATAGTCTATAAATCAGGGGTGTCAAACTTGATTTCATTGAGGGCAGCTTCAGGATTGCCTTTGACCTTGGGTTCCCAGGGTGGGTGTGGCTAGCTTGACATCACTTGTGTCAGGGGCACCTGTGGTGGCCCGAGCACTATGCCATCAAAATGGCTCCCGACCTCTGTTTTTGGCTATGACAGCCTCCTGCAGCCTTCTACCAGTGAAAACAAAACTCAGGGGAGGTGCATGTGCCCCCTGAACTCTGCTTTCACTGGCACAGGGCTGCAGGAAGCCGTTGCAGCTAAAAATGGAGGTCGGGAACCCGTTTTTGCTGGCAGAGGAATTGTGGGTCTCACAGTTTCCAGGGCAACCCCAGGGGCCAAATCTAAGTACCCCTTGGGCCGCATCTGGCCCGTGGGCCTTGAGTTTGACAGCCCTGCTATAAACCGCTTCAGAGACACAGACACCCAAAAGGAAATGATATATCTGATGATGAACGGCCTACAGAAGCAATTATCTGCGTAGATCATATGTTTAGGCTTGCATCTGTGCAAAGAAATTGATATTCTCAAATCAAACTAATCAGTGCAACTTTAGTTTTGTGGGTTCCCCCCCTCCGCTTTTCAGTGATGAAATCCATTTTTTTTTTTTACTACCGGTTCTGTTGGTGTGGCTTGGTGGGCATGGCTTGGTGGGTTTGACAGGGGAAGGATATTGCAAAATCTCCATTCCCACCACACTCTGGGACCAACCAGAGGTGGTATTTGCCGGTTCTCTGAACTGCTCAAAATTTCCGCTACCGGTTCTCCAGAACCTGTCAGAACCTGCTGGATTTCACCCCTGCCTCTTTCTCTCTTTGTTCTCCTTGTTTTTAGTTAGACATTAAAATACTAATTTGGAGGGTTTTTTAATGTTCTGTCACATACAAAGAAAGCACTCAACTATAAATTAGCATGTAAATTTGTAAAGAACTAAAAAATAAGTTGCCTTCATTGGCCTTCATTCGTAAAAAAATAAGAATCGTGATGAATATGTCTGGGTGTTATCCTGCCTAGCATTTCCTTTTATTCTGAGAATGTGTTGGTTTTGATTTTTTTTTCTCTTCCAAGAAAGAACAAAACTGTATGTGAATATTTATTAAATTGCTGACTGAACATCAATTTTCCAGCAACTGCTATTGATCATTTGTTATTGACATGAAAGTCTCCAATGTCTTTGCTTTTTTGCTAGTCTTGTTTCTCAGCTGACATTTCCACAAGAGAGCAAGAAAAAAAACTTGAAATGCAGGATGATCCAAGTCTCCGAAGATGCTTTACAAAGTCTATTCACCTCAGTAAAACATTCAAAGGGCATTTTGTATAAAGTCTCAACAATGTTTGGAATAAAAAACGAAACAGACTAGAAGGAAGGAGCTGAGAAGGAGAGGAAGAAGGAAAAAGTTCATTTGAATGCTGTTAATTTAAAGAAGAGACATTTGCCAATCGATCAAACACAAGCAAAAAGAGAAAGACAATCTTTAAAGAGACAAATTAGGAATAGCATTAAAAATAAAATAGTCAATGGGTTCAAATTTCCATGTGGGAAAAGGAAGTTGCTTGATGAATCTTTATCTTACAATGAAGTTTGAATACAAGAAAGATAATAATGAAAGGAAGACAAAGGAGTGAAACAGACTTATTTTCTCTGTGAAAAATAATAATAAGATACTTGAATCTTTCCCAAAATGAGTTTCACATCCTAGTTTCAAAAGTTTCACCGAGTTCAAAATATGTGCATGTCAGACTTCTGTGAGTTTTTATTTCAGAGCATATTTTTTCTCTTGGTGCCACGCTAGCGGGACAACTGTAATTGACTTTAAATTCTATAAATGTTACCTTGAATGCATATTTTTACGTATTGCCTTTAAAATATAAGTGGTGCTTTGGGGAAGGGTGACATACAATGTAACAGTAAATAATTGTGTGGTCGTAGATCTAGTCTTTATTTCTTCTTGCTTTGTGTGTGTTAATTAAGCATACACAGTCAGGGCTAACTGCAGAGACAGCTAAATAAACAAATGACACTGTGGAAAGGTCTTTCTGCATACTAATCATATCTTACATCGGCAAGCAAAAGCTCTATAAATCGATTTGTTCTTTCACATCAAAAGACAAACAGTGATGCAAGTCAGCAGTTCCTTTGTCAAAGTCACAGACATGGCTGGTCTTCACAAATGCGTTTCTTCACGGTGGGATCCAACCATTTGAAGATTAGCATTATTGGCAGGTCTTCGGAGCAGATCCGTCAAGCCATTTTGCAAGTGGATTGGTTACCCGTTTTGGTGAAGGTCCTCCGTGAAAAACCCAATGTTAAGGAAGAAAGCAAGTCAGGCGGCAGGATTGAGTAACATAAAGAACTGATGTCTGGATCTTTCTTTTGTGGGCAAGAGAGTCTGTAATAGTGTTGTGGTCCGCCAGCAGCCTGCGGAGCTGGCAACGGAGTCAGACAGCGATGAGGCTGAGGAAGAGCGTGGGCCAGTCCTGAAGGCTGGGGAAGGCCCGGATGAGGGTTCTGCGTCAGAGACTGAGGTGGGACCAGGGCCATCGGGGAGTGATGTGCAGACTCCAGAGCCTCCAGAGGCAGACAGTAGTGAGGCAGAGGAACAGGAGGAGTCTGTTCCTAATGCATGCATGAGAAGAGCTGCCAGAAGGCAAGAGCAGCTCAAGCAAAGAGGACAACTCAGGAGTAGAGCCAAGAGATTATTGGCCCCTTCCATAAGGCTTAAAAGACCAGCAATGGCATTTGGGCTCTTTGCCGGAAAACAACGTTGATAGCTTTGTCTTGCTGCATTTGTTTCATATCGCTGTCATCTGAATTTTTGCCAAAAAAAGGCCTTTGGCAAATTGCCTAATTAGACCAAGGTTGGTGATAGGACTGGGGAATTGTGTTGGGAGGAATCTGCTTTAATTTAGTTTGGACTACGCTGAGAATGAGTTAATTCTCCGCTGTTCTAATAAAGTTTGTTTATTTTTACACTGACTAAGTTTCCTACTACCTACTTGGGTCTGGGTCACAACAAATAGGTGGAGGAAGCAGAAATTGTTGTGGCCTGTTTACCATTGGCCTCTCCAGCAGCTGAATCAGAGGAGGAGATGGTGTGGGAGTCAGGGCCAACATCAAGGCAACCTGAAAACTCCCAGACATTTTGAGACATCCCAGAAGCAAAATACAGTACACAGAAGTTTTTCAAATGGTGGTTTATCTACAAGACTTCTATATACATACATACACTTGGTAGGCCCATTACAGGCAAGCAATCAATCTTCAACTCTACATGGAGAACTACAATGCAGATAGAACACAAGAAGGAGAGTGATACATGAGGAGAGAGAGATATGCCCTCTCATGACCTCTTTTATATAGACATCTCTTAAAACGGCAATAACCCTGCTGACTCATCCTGGTCCACAGCCTTACAGTGGCTGGTTAGCTTTAAATCATCATTACCCTGTCAAGATAACTGGGCAAAAAGAGGAAACACAATCCTCTTTTATCCTTTGCTTGTTTCCAAGTGGCAAGGAACCACAAACAGGAGGAGCAGGAACCAACCATCCTTTTCCTTCCACAACATTCCCCCAACCGAATTAAATTAAAAAGTAATATTCGTTTTAAACATTAAACAGAAAAGGCAAAATCTTGCTAACGCATCAAACTGAGCATGAGAATATTGAAACCGGAAACCTAAATACTGAAAACTTTGTATTTTGCATAATTTGGAGAGGACCAGTGGTGGTATTCAGCCGGTTCGGGCCGGTTAAAACCGGTTCGGGCGAATTGGTAGTGGAGACCTGCATGTGGGCCTGCCCTGCCTCCACCTGCCCACCCACCCTAATACTATGCCATCCTATTTAGCCACATTTTCTAAGCAGTGCGCATGCGTGCAAGCCACGTGTGTGAGCAAAGTGCATGTGGAGAAGGCACATGCATGTGAGTGAAGCGAGCATGCCTGCGTGTGCGCTCACATTTTTAGCACATGGCGAACCACTGGTAAAATTATGTGAAACCCATTTCTGGAGGGGATGTCCAGGCCCTGAAAATATTGTTAGCAAGCACACCCATTCTAATGCTCATTCTAGAAGACCTCTAAGGTCCCTTCCAACTCTGATATTATTATTATTATTATTATTATTATTATTATTATTATTATTATTATTATTATTATTATTATTATTTCTCATTATTATTTCTCATTATTATCTATAATATATTATTATTATTATTATTATTATTATTATTATTATTATTATTATTATTATTATTATTATCATCATCATCATCATCATCATCATCATCATCATCATCATCATCATTATTATATTATTATCAGAGTTGGAGGTTCCCTGGTCTGTGAGAAGATCAGGTCCATCTCTAAGGCGAAGTCACTCCAACATGTAGCAATTTTACAGTAAGTAAGAAATATTATTTGATTGTGTAAAAAACAACAACAGCTACTGTACATTATACCAATATTCATTGAACATGAATACTGGGCTGGATTATAGTCCCGAATCTTGAAACAATGTTGTAAATAAGGATACAAAAGGATTAGCATGGGTGCGCCTGCACAAACATACACATACACCAGGGGTAGTCAACCTTTTTGTACCTACCGCCCACTTTTGTATCTCTGTTAGTAGTAAAATTTTCTAATCATCCACCAGTTCCACAGTAATGTGACGTGTATCGTCATCCGCGCATGCCTCTCATGCATCATGGATTGGGTTTGGGGGGGCACTGGTTACCAACTCTGCTTGCCTGTTACAGCTGGGTGGTGTGGGGGGAAATGCGCGAGCTATTCTGGGACGAGGCTCTTTTGTTTGCGGTCGGCGCCATTTAGTTTCACTTGCATAACGTGAACTAAACTTATGCGCGGGCAATACAAATAGTATATTTTCAGAAATTTAAATTGTCACAGAGAATTTTATGAAAATCTAATGAAAATGTTTTTAAATAATGTTATGAATTTTTTAAAAAAAGTTAATTAAATTTAAAAAAAGGAAAGTGCTTCAGTATAGGACAAAACCCCTACCACCCACCATGAAAGCCCACTAGTGGGTGGTAGGGAGCAGGTTGACTACCACTGGTCTATCTGAATGTATAAAGTAACTTGGACTAAATAGTTCTTTAAAAGCAGGAAAGTGATGTTTCTGAAAAGTATGATTCTCCTGTTTTGAAACTTCTTATGTTCTCCTACAGAAACATAGATTCTACAAAGCACACACATCCATTTAAATAAAAAACCCTGCTTCACAATTATTGCTGGACTTGTCGACATCTCTAAAATATATGTTATGCATTCAGAAAGAGGATTTCACTACCCCAGAATAGCAGTCACGTAATCAATATTAGGCATTTTTTGTGTGCGAGTCTAGCTTTACAGAGAAATGTGTATGGATTAATCATTAGATAAGAAAAAAAACTGGCATTACGCTTTTCTGCGCAGAGATATGACTTTTAAAGTCATAAAGTTTAAAGAGTGAGAGAGGGAGGGAAGGAGAGAATTCTGCAGTCTTACATAGTCTCCAATATTGTCAAAATATTGTCATTTTTGCTTGATTAGACTTTTAGATGCCTTTCAAATGGATTTGGACATTTATTTGCTTCTTTTGCGTATAGATGTCCTCTGTTCTGGATTAATTTTAATCCACACAAAATGTAAGCTGAATTTCATAAATATCTGTATCTCTGAAAAATGTGTCTGTCAAGCATAGAAAAAAAACACCTCAAATGAATTTTCAAATGAATGTTCAAATGAATATAAAGGTTTATTGCAAGTTTATGCTCTCTGTGGAGTCACGGTGGTGTGGTGGTTAGAATGCAGTACTGCAGGCTACTTCTGCTGACTGCCAGCTGCCAGCAGTTCTCACTGGCTCAAGATTGACTCATCCGTCCATCCTTCCGAATACAATTAAAATGAGGATCCAGATTATTGTGGGCATTATGCTGATTCTGTAAACTGCTTAGAGAGGGTTGTAAAGCACTGTGAAGTGGTATATAAGTCTAAGTACTGTTGCTATTGTTACAAGAATCTGAACTACTAACGGTCGAAACAAATTGGTAGTAGATGGAATGGAATTCAAGAGAGGATGGATTTATCTCTTGTGGGCCTGAAAGGACTCAAGACTGATGATGCACTTGACCCCTCTGTCAGTTTCAGCAAGGTCATCTCCTACAGCAGGAGTATCAAACTCAAGGCCCAGGGACCGGATCCTGGCTGTGGGGTGCTTAGATCTGGCCTGCAGGGCTGCCCTGGAAACAGCAAAGGACCAGCCTGTGGTGCCTCTGCCAGCGAAAACAGAGTCTTGGAGGGCTGCACACAGCTCTCCTGAGCTCCGTTTTTCCTGGCAGAGGGTTGCAGGAGGCTGTCGCAGCTGAAAACGGAGCTCGGGAGCCCCTTTTCGCTGGCAGAGTGCTTGGGCCATCACAGGTGCCCCTGATATTAGTGATGTTGAGCTGGCCACGTCCACCCTGGCCACACCCACCCCAGCCACCTGAGGTAAAACACAACTCTGATGTGGCCCTCAATGAAATTGAGTTTGACACCCCTGTCCTACAATATCTTCTTTGAGCAATTAAAGAGACGTTTCCCTCTTATATCTATCGCTACATGCATCAGGGTTCCAAGTAACACCCCCAACAAAAGAAAATTCCGAGGCTTGTCTATTTTATTAGAGATGTCATATTGGCACATCTGGGAAAACACGAATCTGAAAGCTTCCAGATTTTCTCCACCCAAAGGAAAGTCCAGGTCCCTGCCCAGCACCCACATGTCCATCACGTGGTCCAATGGAAGCACCATCCTAACTGGAAATGCCTCCCAGTCACACCCCTCCAGATTCAGGGCAAGGTGTCCTTGACTCTCTGAGAAAGGAATGTTATTATGACTACATATCAGCCCTGCTCCATACAATCCAGTTTCCCACAGTATTAAATGTGGCAGGCCTGAAGGCCCGGTGCAAAAGATGGCTTCCAGGCCTGACAACATGATCAGTAGAAATAGGTTGCTGTTATCATGAATACTATCACATAATTAAACAAAACTTACTTTTTTCTTCTTCTTAAACAATGAAACTCACCTTGCTGTTGCCTAAAGATTCAGAAAGTGGGGAAAGTAGTATACACGATCTGTCAGGAGCAAATGCTTCACTGCATAAGCAGTGGAGTATTAATTATCATTTCCAAATAGGAAGAACTGTGGCCAGATAAATGATCCCGGGCTTGCCTTCATCCTGTAAGACTGCCCATTGCAAAACAGATACATTCAATCAATTTATTTACAGCCAAAAGACCCAAATAGCAAATTGCAAGCATAATCTAACAATCTATTACTTGGTATTAGATAAAACAGTCCATTAATTTAAGAAGATGCCACAGATTGGCTCTTGACTGCTTTTCCTGAATAGTTTTGGAACGTGTGTATACCTCGGATCATTTTTTTTACTATCGGTTCTGTAGGCGTGGCTTGTTGGGCATGGCAGAGGAAGGATACTGCAAAATCTCCATTCCCACCCACTCCAGGGGAAGGATATTGCAAAATCTCCATTCCCATCCCACTCTGGGGCCAGCCAGAGTGGTATTTGCCGGTTCTCCGAACTACTCAAAATTTCCACTACCAGTACCAGAACCTGCTGGATTTCACCCCTGTCTCGGATGCTGGAAGGGATTTTTAAATTGATTGATTGATTGATTGATTGATTGCTGTACTGTACTTATTCACATTTATTTTATTCCAATGGGCTCTATCGATTTACTAAATGTCTGTGGTTCAAACTGGTACTTAGATGATATGCCCTCAGTTGATCACAATAGTGATGCCTTAAAATTTTAAGTTACTATTAAGGTGCCTATTTCAATCATTTAACAAGCTGATCTCAAGAAAGAATATGTTTGCTACAACTGATCTCATTTTGTTGAGTGGGGAGGCAATAACATTATTCATTCATTAAATATCTGTCCATCCATTCCCCACCCCCAACCCAATCCTGCTGGTTGGATTAATAGGTAGATCTAATCAAGATAGATGGAGATTTGCCTAATTGAATTAATTGCATAGTGCTTTTTAAAAAGAGTCGCTGCCCATAAAGCTTACCATATAGAAGGCCGTACAGTATACAGACTTTTCTAACCAAAAGGGCAGATTGGGATGGGAGCAAGAAAAATGAACGTGAGGTCTCTATTGTTGGTGCCTAACATTATATATATATATATATATATATATATATATATTTATTTGCATTTATACCCCGCCCTTCTCCGAAGACTCAGGGCGGCTTACACTATGTTAAGCAATAGTCTTCATCCATTTGTATATTATATACAAAGTCGACTTATTGCCCCCAACAATCTGGGTCCTCATTTTACCTACCTTATAAAGGATGGAAGGCTGAGTCAACCTTGGGCCTGGTGGGACTAGAACCTGCAGTAATTGCAGGCAGCTGTGTTAATAACAGACTGTCTTAGCAGTCTGAGCCACCAGAGGCCCAATATGATTGTCATAATGACTGACGGCCATGCAAATGGGCTGCTCGACATTCAAAACCAGAATCTGTAAGTCCTCCCAGTGACCTGACCTCTCTGAATGGTTGAGCTGCCTCCTAACCTTTCTCAAATAGCTACTGCAAAGAGCAACTAATTGTTTTCCCAAGAGGGGCCAGGATCTTCTAACAATCCGCAAGTCCCCATCATGCTTCCTACTGCCAGGTAGGTCCCACACAGCGGTGGGTTTCAGATTATGCTACTACTGGTTCACCGTGTGCACACATGCTCACTTCATGCATGCAACATGCTTGCTTCATGCGTGCGCCTGGTTCAGGCACACGCCTGCCTTCCGCACAAGCGCCCGGCCTTCCGTGCATGCGCTTTGCAGTCACATGTGCCTTCTGCATGCACCTGGCCTCAAAAATGTGCCTAAATAGGATGGCATAGAGCCAGGGCGGGTGGGTAGGTGGGCAGGCCCACCCGCAATTTCCACTACCGGTTCAGGTGAACCGATCTGAACCGGCTGAACACCATCTCTGGTCCTACACCAGATGGACCTGCTACATTTTTTTGAACAGCAACTGGACTCCAACAGTTTGCTCAAGGATCTAGAAAGCCCTAATAAGTGCTGGTCTTCAATACCAGTGGGCCCCTAACCTTCTGGGCACCAGAGACTGGTTCTATGGAAAAGGTTTTTTCTACGGACCAGAGAGGGGTGGTTTTGTATACTGCTTGCATCCCGCGGATGGGGCTTCGGTTGTTTGTGTGGACTGGTTTCTGGCATGCCACAGACCGGTGCCGATCCACGGACCGGGAGTTAGGAACCCCTGTTCTATACCAATTGGAGACCTTCTGTGATGACCCGGGGAAAGGCACAGAGGCAACACAATCAGCTGATAGTTCAAACTGCTCCTTTATTGCTCCATCTTTCCCCCAAATACTCCCACGTTTATGGCACGTCCCAGAGCAAAGTGATCACACACACACACACACACACACACACTTCCAACAGCCTCTGGCTGCAAGTAATCCAGCACAACACTCTGAGCCCAATGGCTGCAAAGCAAGAAATCCCGCGGGGCAAGGGAATAAGTCAATGAGTCCAGGAAGCAAAGGAACAAGGCAATTAATCCAGGAAGCAAGAAATACAGCAAGAAGTCCAGAAAACTCCAAACATCGGCAACGGCACACAACTCTCCATGAATTCGGCATTTGTTCCCAACAAGTGTCACACCCCACAGTGTATCCTTAAAGCTCAGTACCCAGGTGTGCCTTATGAAAAGGGACAGGGCATTCTCCTCCTGAGTCATCAGGTCAGCCTGTGCTATTTCTGCCTTCTCTCCACTCTCCATGCTCAGGGATCAGGAGGGAGTGGTCATTGCTCATCACCTGAGCTCTATTGCTTTTCATGTTCCCTGATTGTCCTCTCTTGGTTATCCTGCCCCCATCCCTCCCTGTCTTCAAGCCTGAAAGGCCTGGCCTGACCCAACCTGCTCCTCCCCACATTCCTCTGAAGCCAACGAAGCTGATCCCTCGATCTCTGTTGGCTCCAGCTCTGGCTTGTCTTCCTCTGCAGATTCAGGCTCTGATGGGGACATGGCACTTCCAAAGTCATCAAGAACCTCAACCTAGTAAACACACAAATGTCGGTTGCCAAGTTCTGCTTGGACAGAAGAGTGTATCCATTCCAGTTGTCCAATTCTGTTTCTATCAAAGAGATGATGATCATCCCCCACAAGCCAAAATATTCTGTATGCACGTCGGTTTTCATGCGACACTGTAACAAACTAATATGGGTAAAGCAACCAATTTTATTAAGGGCAAAACCAACGATTCCTGTGAAGAATTTCAAAGGAAATGCTGATTGACGCTTCTTAAAAAAAAAAAAAGTTGCCAACGTGCTGAAACAGAAAATTGGGAATTGTAATATATATACAGAAGTTAAATGTTTATGACATTGTATGTGCCGTAATGATGTCTAAATTCAGAATTAACCACCCTGAATCGCCCTGTAACATTTCTCTGGCCCTGCCTTTCTTTCTGAGTATGTGATATGAACCATGACATTACAATCTTATAGCTGTAGCAGGAATGAGTTATGTTTGTACTATTTCCCATTCTCATTATATTTTTGTCACAAAATGAATTAATGTTGTGCCATTTTCTATTCTCATTATAATCTTTTCCTTATGAATGGGGTATCGGAATTTTAATGCCTTTTGTAATCTGTGAATTATAGGAGGATGAGATACTACTGTGACCTTGTTTAATATTTTGCATTTTGACCGGCTAACAGTTTCTGCATAAGACATCCAAGAGGTGAGGTTAAAATGATCAGCTAATCAGCTTGTTTTGACAATATTTGATCCAAATGGTTTAGGTGAAATGAAGAGCAAGTCAGAAAGATAAATGCCTTGCAGCTCTGCAGAAGGGAGGTGAAAGTCCCATTTGAACATTGGAAGATGGTTTTTCTTCAGTCCAACAGGAATTGGCTAGACCAGGGCTCTGCAACCTTAAATACTCAAAGAGCCATTTGGCCCCTTTTCCCAGAGAAAAGAAAACACCGGGAGCCACAAACCCTGGGGGGGCGGGGTGGGTGGATCCAACTCAATGTCACTCACTTCCACCAGTCACATGACCCCCCCTAGCCACGCCTACCCAGCCGGTCACTAGGGCAGAGAACCGGTTGTTAAAAAACACCAGGAACCACAAAATCCTTTCGACATATCTTGCTCCCCTCCTTCCCTCCCCACTCTCTCTGTATCTCTCTGTCTCTGCCCTGACCACTTCTCCATCCCCCCCGTTGCCCTTACCTTCTCAGGCCAGGCAAGGAGTGACTGGGAGGGGAGGGGGAGGGCGGGGCCAGCCAGTGGTGGGATCACCTGACAGGGAGCCACAGCATGAGGTTCCTAGAACCACAGGTTGCTGATCCATGGGCTAGACCCCAATTCAGATAAGAACAAATGTATTTGTCCTGCCTCTAAGGTAAAGGTAAAGGTTCCCCTCGCACATATGTGCTAGTCGTTGCCGACTCTAGGGGGCGGTGCTCATCTCCGTTTCAAAGCCGAAGAGCCAGCGCTGTCCAAAGACGTCTCCGTGGTCATGTGGCCGGCATGACTAAACGCCAAAGGCACACGGAACGCTGTTACCTTCCCACCAAAGGTGGTCCCTATTTTTTCTACTTGCATTTTTAGGTGCTTTCGAAACTGCTAGGTTGGCAGAAGCTGGGACAAGTAACGGGAGTTCACCCCATTACACGGCAGCACTAGGGAGTCGAATCGCTGAACTGCCAACCTTTCAGTCAACAAGCTCAACGTCCTAGCCCCTGAGCCACCGTGTCCTGCCTCTACACAGGTGCAAATGACCCCCCTTCCGCTGCCACACACACACACCCGTGCATGCATGCGCAACCCACCACATGCGCGCATGACCCCCCCGCACCCAGTTTTGGGCCTACCAGGCCTCCCTGAAGCCTCCGAAGGCCAAAAATGTCCTATTTCCAGATTTCCAGTAGGCCCATTTTTCGCACTCCCAGAGCCTCAACACAAGCCCTATACACTGGGAATGAAGTAATTTTCAGCTGTTCGAATAAAGTTTATTTGTTTTTCCACTGACTGAGTTTCCTACTACTTACTTTGGCCTGGGTCACAATACCTTGTCTTTTTCCAAACTCACATAGAAGTCTAATAAATAAGTAAGTAAGTAAGTAAATAAAACAGTTTTACAGAGGTTTCTTGTCTAGGTAATTGTTGAATTCCATATAGCTGTTATTGCGTACATTTCCAAAGCATGTAGAATTCATATATACTCATGTGAACTATGTTTGTTGGTTTAAAATTCTGTGCTGTCTCTTTAGAATTGTGATTATCGCATCAATTTTTAATCTCAATTTAATCAATCTAGAAACCTTCCTTTCCATGCCTGTGGACCATTTGTCACACGATAATGTACATTTTACACAGTATAAAATGTTTTCACTTACCCGTTCTTTTCTCTCCCACCCCCAGATGCAAAACACTGTCATGCCAAATATTTGGTTGGTTTCCCCTATTAGCAAATACTTAAAGCACTTCAAATAAGTATTTTCCCACTTGAATTTGCCTGTAAACTGAACAACCACCAGCAATGTGAACGTGCTACTTTTTTAAAAGAAAAGGAACCTTCATTAGATGATAAGCAAATATTTCTTGAAATTACATCTGCAATCCATTTTTAAGAATACATCTGCCAGAGCGATCATTTTACCACCTGCCTACCTCAGTGGTGGCTGTGATTGACAAGTAAATTGGGCGATGTCAATCAATCAGATGGTGGAAGAGTTCTATTCAGCTCCGTCTTTTTAAAACAGCAAATGTAATTTTTATTTGGGCTTCACAATATGCGTGTACAATAAATAATGTTTCACTTACTTGCAAGCGAAACCCATAACTTCATAAAGCAATCATTGCAGTGCTTAAACATTCCTATCTTAGATTAAGTTAGGAATAAAATCCAACTAACCTCTAACATTTAATGTGAGGAAACTGGATTGTTGTTTTTCTTTGACAATCTCGGAATATAAGTAGAGATTGAATGCTAATATAAATATTTAAGGAATGTTTCTGCCTAGAGGAAAATGGCAATTTCTTATGTTAAATATTATAAATGAGAATAGAAACCCAGAATTTGATGAATGTCCATTCTGCATGTGAGACTAGCCATAATACATATATCTGGATGAGTAGATTGATAGGCAAATAGTCTACACACACTTTACAATAACAAATCTATTAAATCAAAAATGTTAGTGAAATTTGTGCAGAATCAGACAAGTACGAACAAAAAAATGTGGATTAAGACCTGTCAGAATCTGTTAAATCTGGTCTGTTATATATTAAAACTGAGAAAAATCTGGTGTAACTTCCACAGATAATTTTATATCTGCTGTGACCCAAATTATTTCCCCTTGTTAAACATAGACAGCATAATATGGATGCGAGATTAGAGATTTTTAAGGTTCTTTGTGCATCACGAGACACTTATTTAAATTGACCACATTTATCAATTAGTATATGATTCACCAAGTTTGAAAATAGCCTTCTGGAGATGTTAATAGTTATGTTCTAGGTTATCGCATCTGGAATAGTTTTCAGGGCTGTCCCTAAAATCAAGTTCACTGATGAAGCATTTATGAACCAATGTGTATTAATAGAGACCATATCTTGCTCATTTACTTCTATGCTTTGCTTTTTATTTTTGACCAGTTAGTCAACAGAACAGAACAGAACAGGACAACAGAGTTGGAAGGGACCTTGGAGGTCTTCTAGTCCAACCCCCTGCTTAGGCAGGAAACCCTGTACCATTTCAGACAAATGGTTATCCAATCTCTTCTTAAAAACTTCCAGTGTTGGAGCATTCACAACTTCTGGAGGCAAGTTGTTCCACTGATTCATTGTTCTGTCAGGAAATTTCTCCTTAGTTCTAGGTTTCTTCTCTCCTTGATTAGTTTCCACCCATTGCTTCTTGTCCTGCCTTCAGGTGCTTTGGAGAAGAGCTTGACTCCCTCTTCTTTGTGGCAGCCCCTGAGATATTGAAGCACTGCTATCATGTCACTCCTAGTCTTTCTTTTCATTAAACTAGACATACCTAATTTCAGCAATCGCTCTTTGTATGTTTTAGCCTACAGTCTCCTAATCATCTTTGTTGCTCTTCTCTGCACTCTTTCTAGTGCCTCAACATCTTTTTTTACAGAGTAGAAGTCAATTTTTCAAATGACTCCTCTTGGGTTAACATTAATATTAACTGTGGTTAGCAATTATCCTGAATTGATGGGGAAGAATAATTGCCATTAAAATAAATATCACTTTAAGGCAGTGGTGGGATTCAAATAATTTAACAACCGGTTCTCTGCCCTAATGATTGAGTGGGTGTGGCCGGATGGGTGTGGCCATGGGGGTGTGACAGCACTCAGCCTCCTGCAGCACTCTGCCAGCCAAAATGGGTCGCAGGGGTTAATTACAAAATTGGGCTTTGCTTTATGACATCCAGATCCAGCAAACAAGGGGTGTAAACTGCACAGAAATACAGTACAATACACTTTTGTTTGGTTATGAAGTACAATACAATACACTTTTGTTTGGTTATGAAGAACTATCCCCAAAGTCAGACTGTAGACTAAATGTAGACTGACTTTTAGCTACACACCTCCCCAGCAAACAGCAAATTTTGAAGCTCCAAGTAAAGAGGATTCATTTTAGGATGAGTAACCGCAGTTTGCATGTTGGAGGTTCCCATGCTTCTCAACTTTAGCAACTTTAAGGTGCATGGACTTCAGTTCCCAGAATTCCCCAGGCAGCATGAAGTTAGCCCATGTTAAACTTGCCAAGACTGAAAAATGTTGATTTACAGATACGGATTTTTCCATTCCTCTTTTACTGGTTCCTACTGACTTATGAGCAATCATAATGCAAAATCCCTATTCCCAACTTACCCCACAGTAATGATCATGCAAAATCCCCATTCCCATCTCACCCCACAGTAATGATCATGCAAATTCCCCATTCCCAACTCATCCTAGAGCAGGGTTTTAGGACAGCCTCCTGCACCATCCTGGAAGCCAAAACAGGGCGCGCTGGGGAGGGGACTCCTGGGAGGGGCAGGGCAGGTGGGACCAGCCAGAAGTGGGGTTAGCTGGTTCTCTGAACTGGGCAAAAAGTTAACAATCGGTTTGCCTGAACTGGTGTGAACTGACTAAATCCCATCTCTGCTTTAAGGAAGGTAAGTGCAATATTTTCTCTCTAGAATGTATTGCTTGATGTATATTTTTTTTACCCCCATCGCCAATCTCTTAAATAGTTTTGCTCTTTCTATTTGCTAATAGTTTTGTCTATTTGCTAAATAGTTTTGCTCTTTTCTATTTGCTAATTAAATAAATGATTACCAAGCACTGTTAGACCTTCTCGATTTCATCCGATCTGACTCCAAATGCAGGAACAAGCAGACTTGCAAAACGATTCTTGAGAAGAACACAACAAAGGCTGTAAGATTGATTTTCAGTGCTCCTCTGAACAACATTTTGCTAAACCAGGTGATTTTTTTTTTCTAAGCCTCTTGCAAAATTCTCTGTAGCTGCTCTTAAAACATTTCCCCTGGCATAGATCTGTTTCCCCCCCCCCCTTTCTGTTTTTCTTTGTAAGAAGCTTCTGACAGCTTCTTCAGCAAAGGAGCTTGGATTGTCAATGTTTCATACAAAAAATCCTGACACCCTGGAAAAAAAGCTTCTGGCAATGTTCTTTTTTTTTTTTAGTTGTTTGGTGAAAACACAGAGTTCACAGAACAAACCCACCATCACATTTTACACCTAGGTTATAAACAAATGCTGCTGAAATGTGGATATTTCTCCAGTCCACTGTATTCTGTATTTTTTGTCATCTGTTGATTTTAGACGTGCATTCCCAATGGTGGGTTAAAGTTTCTCCTTGAGACCCACGCTAAAATAGACATCTACGTACAATATTTGCCTGCTGTCTGTTTGTGTTCAGCTGGGATTTCTTATACTTCCAAACAGGGAAAGTTGGTTGTGGGATAAGAGGTTGTGGGAAGCCCCCCATCCCACTCCAGAAGAATGAAATATTTTGGGAAATATTAAAAAAGGCAGAATATTAATATTTCTCTAAAGGAGAAATGGAGAAACACGCTCTTAAAAGACAGAAAGAAGACTCAGTCTTTCTCAAAAGCCCCCAGCAGATATTTTGTGCCCATTAAGAAAGATCAGGCAAGGCTATTCAGAAACAAAAGATCTTCACCAGGCTTCAAAATCCAGCAGGTTCTGGAGAACCAGTGGCAGAAATTTTGAGCAGTTTGGAGAACCAGCAGTGGAAATTTTGAGCAGTTTGGAAAACTGGCAAATACCACCTCTGGCTGGCCCCAGAGTGGGGAGAAATGGAGATTTTGCAGTATCCTTCCCCCAGGAGTGGGGAGGGAATGGGGATTTTGCAGTATCCTTCCCCTGCCACGCCCACCAAGCCACATCACACCATGCCGCCAAGCCATGCCCACAGAATCCGTAGTAAAAACAAATTTGGATTTCACCACTGATCTTCACCTCCAGCAATGGGATTAAAAAATTTACATTCTCCTCCCACCCAAATTCCAAGAACAGGACATAACTGTTCAGAACATAATGGGATTAACCTACTACCATTTACCAGAAGGCCCAAAGCTCACTACATTGCGCAATCTGCGCATGTCAGACATTGAATAACCCTCCCTGGAGGCATCTCCCAAACTTATAAAAATCCATGTACTCTTTTTCTTTTAATTGAAAAAGTTTTACAAAGCTTCCCCCCCTTTCCCCCCTCCCCACTCACCCCACAAACCCCCCTCCCCGCTCCCCCTCCCGACTTCCCGGAACAAACACAAGGTTTAGTTAAAAATAAAACAAACATATGCTAAAAAAATTTCCCTCCCAACTCAATTATACTCTTACAATTCTCATCAGTTCCTAACCTCCCCCAAAACAATCAGAAATAGTACATCCTAATCATTCAAAGGCAGTCTGATATCTCTTCATCTGATATCTGTTTTGAATATAGTCAATCCATTTTTTTCCATTCATTTAAGTATCTTTCTTGCGTATTGTCTTTCAAAAAAGCTGAGATTTTTGCCATCTCAGCCAAATTGGCAACTTTCAATATCCATTCTTCTATTGCAGGTAATTCTTTTTTCTTCCAATACTGTCCTATCGGTAGTCTTGCCGCTGTTATTAGATTTAAAATCAGTTTAGTCTCAATTACTGTACAGTCCGTGATAATTCCCAGTAAAAAAAATTGTGGCAGGAACTTTATCTTCTTTTTCAGAACATTTTGCATAATCCACCAAATTCTTATCCAAAAAGCCTTAATGTTCTTGCAAGTCCACCAAATATGAAAATATGTTGCATCTTCACAATTACATCTCCAACATTTTGCTTGCATAAATCCATGTACTCATCAAACCAATTGGTCAACTGCCCAGAATCACATGGGGTTGGTGGTTCTGCTTCATCAATACAAAGCAATCTTTCTTTCCAGTCAGCCTCCAGCCTCCATTTTATTTCCAGTGCCTTTCTCTCGGATTGGACCTGGACCTGGGTATTTCTTCCAACAAGGTGAGATCCCCCATCTATATCACACAGGCACACAAAACTAAGGCTCACCTCTAAGGTGACCAACTTTTTTTACAATGAGAAGGAGGACACAAATAAACTGAAGAAAAAAATATCGTAACTAAAAGAAACATTTTATTCATTGCAACAATAATACAGAATACACGATCATATGATAAATGCATAATAAAAAATATTTGTAACAATAACATTTTATATTGTAAGTATGCTTACATGCCTATTATTATTTAGATGAGTACCTTTGGTGGTCAAGTGTTTCGTAATATACGCTATAGACAGTGGTGGGATTCAGCCAGTTCGCACCACTTCGGGAGAACCGGTTGTTAACTTTCTGAGCAGTTTGGTGAACTGGTTGTGGGAAGAAATCAGGACAGAGAACCGGTTGTTAAATTATTTGAATCCTACCACTGGCTATAGAGCACTGCACACCAGAACAACTAGACACAAGAACAGTTTTTTCCCGAAGGCCATCACTCTGCTAAACAAATAATTCCTTCAACACTGTCAAACTATTTACTAAATCTGCACTACTATTAATCTTCTCATGGTTCCCATCACCAGTCTCTTTCCATTTATGACTGTATGACTGTAACTTTGTTGCTGGTAATACTTATGATTTATATTGATACTGATTGTTCCTGATTGCTTATTTGTATCCTATGATTATCATTAAGTGTTAATTGTACCCTATGACCATCATTTGTGTTGTAAATGTTGTACCTTGATGAACGTATCTTTTCTTTTATGTACACTGAGAGCATATGCACCAAGACAAATTCCTTGTGTGTCCAATCACACTTGGCCAATAAATTCTATTCTATTCTATTCTATTCTATTCTATTCTATTCTATTCTATTCTATTCTATTCTATTCTATTCTATTCTATTCTATTCTAATAGCTGCTCTGCCCCCAACTGCAATACAAAATTCTCTGCTGCAAATATTGCAGAAAACAATGTTATCCTTCTTTGATATGTGGAATGGAAATTCCTTATTCAATTTATCGTTGAAATGGCATTTCCTCTTTTTTGACTCTTCCATCCCTAAATGAAATTAAAAATTAAAAATAAAATATACAGCTACACGAATGATGCAAGCACATTCATTATGAATAAATAAAATTAATTATTAAAACTGAAACAATAATATAAGCAAATAAACTTGTAGATAAAATTATACATATTTGGAAATTATTAAATAGATAATGAATTAATAAAAAGTGAATTATTGTGCTCACCTGTATATGATTGAATATTCACTGAGAAAGAAGTGAGTCTAATGCGTGCGTGTGTTTTGTGTCGTGTTTTGGTAAGAAGTAAACAAAGGGACTTGCACATGGCGTACTTTTGCGGGTGGCACACTCTCTCAAAACAATTCTCCTGTGCAGAGCGCATGCGTCTCATAATCGCGTCTCGCTGCACTGTACCGAGCCTTGACGAATCATGTCAAATACAAATACGTAACATCACACCCAACAGATCGGATCAGCATCGATCAAATACGGAGATTTACAGATTAGTCTTCAAATATCGAAAAGGAGGACATGTAGGAGGACACTTTTCGAGAGTGGACAGAACTTACAAAAGAAGACTGTCCTCCCTAAAGCAGGACAATTGGTCACCTTACTCAACTCACACATGTTTGTTAGTCATCTTGTAAGTGAGAGTCAAATAGAAATGGAGAAGTCTCAAATCGTGTTTCAAATGTGGCAGAAGTATGACATGACACTTCTAAATAAGAAACTTTTTTTTAAATTTTGTCACAACATTATAGAATAGAATAGAATAGAATAGAATAGAATAGAATAGAATAGAATAGATTTTTTTATTGGCCAAGTGTGATTGGACACACAAGGAATTTGTCTTGGTGCCTATGCTCTCAGTGTACATAAAAGAAAAGATACATTCATCAAGGTACAACATTTACAACACAAATGATGGTCAATATATCAATATAAATCATAAGGATTGCCAGCAACAAAGTTACAGTCATACAGTCATAAGTGGAAAGAGATGGGTGATGGGAACGATGAGAAGATTAATAGTAGTGCAGATTTAGTAAATAGTTTGACAGTGTTGAGGGAATTATTTGTTTAGCAGAGTGATGGCCTTCGGGAAAAAACTGTTCTTGTGTCTAGTTGTTCTGGTGTGCAGTGCTCTATAGCGTCGTTTTGAGGGTAGGAGTTGAAACAGTTTATGTCCTGGATGTGAGGGATCTGTAAATATATACAAGCACATACAATGAAAGGAAACAATAGGACAGGAACGGTAGGCACTTTTGTGCACTTATGCATGCCCCTTTTAGTCCTCTTAGGAATGGGGTGAGGTCAATGGTAGACAGTTTTTGGTTAAAGCTTTTGGGAAGAGACTTGATTACAGACTAGGATGAAGTCACTTTGTCCAGTTGATCCTACACCAACATGAAAGTGCCATCCTAGTTTAAATACAATGCTTGCTTATGCATTTCATGCTTTCACTCTATGTTTGAGGCCTGTGATGGATAGATTTCATTGTGAGTCCTTGGTGCTCTCTGAACTCGGTTGTTTTCTTGCAAACCTTTCATTTCCCAAGCTAACTAGCGTTGATGATGTTACCTAGTTTGGGGATTGAAACGTCTGGAAGAAAACAAGCAAGTTCAGAGAGCACCAAGGACCCCTCGTGCCAGCCCTGAGCTACAAACATTCTCCTTTATTAGAGTTCATTGTTAACAAAACTGATATTCCTTCCCTGAATAATTATAGCCCACAATGCAATTCTCACACTAGCATATTCGATTTCACACTTTTGAACCAAGATGTCAAGGAGAGGACATTCCCCGGTTCAAAGTCATCCTTCTGATTCTGTTGATTCAAGAAAATGAACAGTTCTGTGTTGTGGTCCGCCAGCAGCCTGTGGAGCTGCAACGGAGTCAGACAGCGATGAGGCTGAGGAAGAACATGGGCCAGTCCTGGAGGCTGGGGAAGGCCCAGATGAGGGCTCTGCATCGGAGACTGAGGTGGGGCCAGGGCCATCGGGGAGTGATGTGCAGACTCCAGAGCCTCCGGAGACTGATAGTAGTGAGGCAGAGGAACAGGAGGAGCCTGTTCCTAATGCACGCATGTGAAGAGCTGCCAGAAGGCAAGAGCAGCTCAAGCAAAGAGGACAACTTGGGAGTAGGGCCAAGAGATGATTGGCCCCTTCCATAAGGTTTAAAAGACCAGCAACAGCATTTGGGCTCTTTGCCAGAAAACAGTGTTGATAGCTTTGTCTTGTTGCATTTATTTTGTATCGGTGTCTTCTGAACTTTTGCCAAGAAAGGCCTTTGACAGTTTGCCTAATTAGACCAAGGTTGGTGATAGGACTGAGGAATTTGTGTTGGGAGGAATTTGCTTTAGTTTAGTTGGACTATGCTGAGAATGAGTTAATTCTCAGCTCTTCTAACAAAGTTCGTTTGTTTTTACACTGACTGAGTTTCCTACTACCTACTTGGGCCTGGGTCACACACATTCTGTATTATATCTATCTATGGATTATACTTTCAGATAAATGTATTTATCTGAATCCTATATGTAGGTAAAAATGAATGTGAAGTTGTAGGACAGACATTTTCATGTGAACTTCTTTTGGTAAAAAACAACAAAAATCTGTCTGAAACTGATGTGGAAAAGAATTGAACCAAATTTAAGACTGAAAAAAAAAGAGAAACTGAAGGAAACTGAAATTAACAGACTTCTTTAAACTTAGTTCCAACTGACACCACGCAGGCGACTCTAACTTGTCAATCATCGCCTCTGCATCTTTTAAGCACTTGCTTTTTAATAGAGCCTGTTACATCTTTAGCAAAGTTTCAAGTACAAAGGGTCCCCCCCCCCAATATTTTTAGCTCACTCTATATCACTAGAAAAACGGCCCTAAATGTTAGACATAGTAATATCATCAAGTGATGATAAGTTATGTATGGGCATTTATGAGATTCGTTTTCTTTGAATCTAACCTTGGAACAGATAATAAATACATCCTAGAACATACTGCAGAGAAATTCAGCATAATTGAACAGTTAATAATATTATACTGGATGAGCATCCTAGAGATAGAGACCTGTTTTATATCAGGCCATGTTATCTGAGCAGGTAGCAATAGCAAAAGCACTTAGACTTATATACCACTTTACAGTCCTCTCTAAGCGGTTTTACAGAGTCAGCATACTGCCCCTAACAATTCTGGATCCTCATTTTACCCACCTCGGAAAGGATGGAAGGCTGAGTCAACCTTGAGTCTGGTGAGATGTGAACTGCCAAATTGCAGGTAGCAGGCAGTCAGCAGAAGTAGCCTGCAATACTGCACTCTAACCACTGCGCCACCGTGGCTCAGGTAATTCTATCCATTCTGCTAACACCAAAAGCGCAGAATGTTTTACCATTACCTGCATAGAACTGAGTTAAGTTTAACCCATGTGCAGAGCTTAACTAGTTGCTTCCTCCCACACAATGATTAATGTGTCCGTTGTTTTACCATGCAAAAACAAGAAACAGGGACTAAAGTTAATGAAGGAGGTTTTGGCGCACATGAGGAACAGAACTGAACTGAACAGAACAGAACAGAACAACAGAGTTGGAAGGGACCTTGGATGTCTTCTAGTCCAACCCTCTGCTTAAGCAGGAGACCAGGGATGGCTAACCGTTTTGCCATCACGTGCCAGGCGGGGGGAGGGGGTCGCACGCATGCATGCCCAAACCCAAAATTCCATGTGCCCCGCCCCCAAGCACGCACGCGTGGCCTCCTTCCCCCCTGCTCCTGGCACGTGATGGCCCAGTAGGCCCATTTTTCTTTCTCACCTGGCTCCAGGGCCTCTCTAGGACTCTGGGGAGGGCAAAAACGGCATTCCCATCCCCCCAGAGGTCCTCTGGAGGCTGAAAACAGCCCATTTGACAATTTCCGATCCCACTGGAAATTGTCAAAGGGGCCGTTTTTGGCCTTCAGAGGACCTCCGGGCGGGGGGGGGGGAAGTCCGTTCTTGCCCTCCTCAGACTCCAAGAGAGGCCCTGGGGCCAGATGAGAGAGAAAAACAGGTCTTCCCCACCTCCCAGGCCCTCTGGAGGCAGGAAACAGCCTGTTTCTCTACTTCTGGTGGGCCCAGAAGACCCAAAAATCAGCTGGCTGGCATGCACATATGCACCGGAGCTGAGCTTGCATGCCCACTGATATGGCTATGTGTGCCACAGGTTCGCCATCATGGCCCTATACGATTACATACCAATGGCTGCCCAGTCTCTTCTTAAAACCCTCTGGAGCACTCAACACTTCTTAAGGCAAGCTGTTTCACTGGTTAATTGTTCCCACTATTAGGAAATTTCTCCTTAAGTCTAGGTTGTTTCTCTCCTGGATTAATTTCCATCCATTGCTTCTTGTCCTGCCTTCAGGTGCTTTGGAGAATAAGTTCACTCCCTCTTCTTTTGTGGCAGCCTCTCAAATACTGGCTCATACACATCAGACAGAATCTTTCCAGACTGAACTCTTACTACTGTCATCCTAAATGACATACCCTGGGAGATTCTAGGGACTGGCTATATGTCTATGGAGATTCTCAGTCATTCAGGTCATGGTTATCCCAAAGGTGTTTTTTCATGAGGCAAATGGACTTCCTTGTTTTTCTTTAAAGATGTTTCACTTCTCATTCAAGAAGCTTCTTCAGCTCTGACTGGTTGATGAGGAATGGAAGCATGGCACAACGTAACAGAACAAACCCACCAGGACAAGATCCAGCAGTCCATCTGCATTTAAAGGCATAGGCCACTCTTTTGAAGATAGCAAAGGCCACATTTTGGACAGAGAGATATCCGCTGGTTTGAAAAAGGGGTCAAAGAGGCCATCTGTGTCAAAACTGAACAGCCCTCTCTCAAGAGGGGGAGGGGATATGACATTTTCTACCTTCTATCTACAACACAGTCCTTTCAGCAGTTCAGAAAGGCTCCACAACCATTTGCACTACTCAGGTGATCCTGAGGACACAGATAAACCTCCAAGTGGCCTCAACGACTCTCTAAAAGGATGTAAATGACCAGCTGTCTGCAAGGAATATAAATCCTTCCATTCCCCCACCATCTCGTCCAGGGGTCTCCAACCTTGGCAACTTTAAGACTTGTGGACTTCAAATCCCAGAGTTCCTCAGCCAGCCAACTCTGGGATTTGAAGTCCACAAGTCTTAAAGTTGCCAAGGTTGGAGACCCCTGATCTAGTCAGAACTGAAGAATATTCTTGGATGAGAAGCGAAACGTCTTCAAAAAAAACAAAAACCCCGCAAGAAAATCCAGTTGCTTCTTGAAAAAGCATCTTTGAGACAAGGGAGTGGTTATTCTAATTCCCTTCCACAGTCTCCTGTTTCTGAATTGGGCTGTGTTTTGTCTCCCTCCCCTCTCTGGAATGTTCTCCTTTCGTCCTGGCAAACTGCCACTTCATTTTACTCCATCATCCCAGCTTCCCCTCTCTGTGGGCACTATCTCTCACAGATCCTGCCATAAGCTTGGGTTGCCCACAGGTAGGTCACACCACCAAGCAAACTCAGCTGCACCATTTTCAGAATGGCCATGAGCAGTGGTGGGATTCAGCCAGTTCGCACCATTTCGGGAGAACTGGTTGTTAACTTTCTGAGCAGTTTGGCAAACTGGTTGTTGGAAAAAATCATTAGGGCAGAGAACCAGTTGTTAAATTACTTGAATCCCACCACTGGCTGTGAGGCATTTCATGTCCAGTAACATCTTGAAAACAAACACATGTATAAATAAAGCCGCCGAAGGGTGACATTTTATTTTTAACAAGCCAGCTCCCTGAGTTTTAAATTATTTCTTAAATGGAACAGGTCTAATCAGGCAGAAAGCTTGGCTGATACCAACGTTGGCAACTGTGGGCATTTGGAGACAGCTTAGGGCAGGGTATCAAACTCGATCCATTGAGGGCCGCATCAGGGTTGTGTTTTACCTCAGAGGGGCCGGGTGAGGTTGGCCAGGTTGAGTGTGGCCAACTCGATGTCACTTGTGTCAGGGGACCTGTGGCGGCCTGAGTGCTTTTCCAGTGAAAACAGGCTCCCGAGCTCCGTTTTCTTTCTTTCTTTCTTTCTTTTTTTTTGCATTTATATCCCGCCCTTCTCCGAAAACTCAGGGCAGCTTACACTATGTCAAGCAATAGTCTTCATCCATTTGTATATTATATACAAAGTCAACTTATATTATAATATATTAACTTATAATATATTAACTTGTATATTATATACAAAGTTTTCGGCTGTGACGGCCTCCTGCAACCCTCTGCCAGTGAAAACGGAGCTCGGGAGGGCCTTCCCGAGCTCTGTTTTTGCCGGCAGAGACACCAAGGGCCGGTCCTTTGCTTTCTCCAGGGTGACTCCTCAGGTCAGATCTAAGCACCCCACAGGCTGGATCTGGCCCCGGGGCCTTGAGTTTGACACCCCTGGCTTAGGGGATCTCAGACCAAAGACAGAGACAAAACCTGGGGGAGAGGGAAGTTAATAACTGTTGGATTTCCATCCAGAGTGATATGTTCCTCACCATCGTAAACTTTCTTCATTGTAGCTGCAGACAATATGCCAAGAAGCAACTGGCAATGTAGACAATGTAGAAACTACACCGTGGATGGAAAATGTGTGTGTGTGTGTGTGTATTTGTGTTCCCATAAAAAATACTGATTTAAAAACAAGTTTTTGATTTAATATTTGAAGAGGGGTTAACCTCCTGTTGTGCTTTAAGCATGTGAAAACCTGCCGCAAAGTGTCATTTAAAAGGCAACCTTATATTGAATTCCGTTTGCAAGATTCACATCTGATGCTTGCGAGAGCTATTGTTCTATTAATAAGCGCCAGCATAACAATGCTCCTTTCCCACCCATCCACCCTCCCCTCTTTGGGTTGAGTTTTTAGAACTGTTTATTGTCAGTGGAAGGACACCATCATAGTTACAAAGGCTTACTTCAAAGAAAGCTAACAGAATCACAAGTGGGGCTTCATAAACCCTTGCTGCATTTTGAAAAATCAGAGAGGATTGTGTGTGTGTGTGTGTGTGTGTGTGTGTTTGTGTGTGTGTGTGTGTGTGTGTGTGGTGGGTTAAATATCGCTCTGAAGGGATCACAGAATAATTTTGTTCTCCTTTTAAACTGGTAAGACCTTCCCTCGTTCTTATTGTTTTAGGCCTTTGAATGGGGAAAAAAAATGAAATAATTATTAAATTAAAATAAAATAAAAAATAATAAAATAAAATAAAATAAAATAAAATAAAATGAATAAATAAGGGGTTTGTGTGTGTGTGGTGGGTTAAATATCACTCTGAAGGGAACACAGAATAATTTTGCTCTGATTTTAAACTTCCTCCATTCTTATTGTTTTAGGCCTTGGAATGGGAAAAATAAAATAAATAATAAAATAAAAAAGTGAAATGAAATAAAATGAAATAATAAAATGAAATGAAAAAATGAAATAACAAAATAAAATGAAATAAAGTAATAAAATAAAATAAAATAAAATAAAATAAACCATCTTCAGGTCATCTCTCAACCCCCTTTTACACCCCCCCCCATCCTCCCCCGGCCTTTCTCCGCTTCACCAGAGGTAATGCAATGAAGCATTTCACATGATTTCTAACTGTGTACTTGAATGATTTTAAACCATTTTCCCATTGTAAGTCTCCTGTTCGGCATTTTTATGTTTAGTGATTGTGTTTAGCAATATTGCTGGAAATATCTGGAGAACAAGTCGCATGGAAAAGATGCTGGCTACTTTCTGATGTCGGATTGCTTTTATCTGGCATAAAACTATTAAGCCGACAGTCATAATGAATCATTAATAGCGTGACAGCAAACCTGACTGCGGTGGGAAATACTGAGTCCGTTTTATTATTCATTAATACACTCCAAAAGCAGCTAACTTTCCAGAGAAAGAATAGACATCAGAATTATAATATTTCATCCTCATGAATGTGGAAGTGTGGTTATGTTTTATCAGCATTTTTCTTGTGTTGTGGTTGTTGGGCAAAAGTTTTTATACAATTCCTTCTGCTTTTTTCCCCAGATTCTGCCTTTGGTGTATTTCCTCTGTTGCAAAGTACAGAGTTGTAATTTAAGAATAGTCTTCCTCCAGTCAATTCCTTCTATAGTAGACAATTCTCATGCTGTGTGATACCCTTTATCTGCACTGAATTTGAACACAAAGAAATGTCTCAAAGATGCTTTAAATTGTTTTGTTCGTTAAACATTCGACTTGCCTCCAGAAGTTGTAGATGCTCCAACACTACAGGTTTTTAAGAAGAGATTGGACAACCATTTGTATGAAATAGTAATAAGGTTTCCTGCTTCAACAGGGGTTGGACTAGAGACTAAAGACTTTCTAGAGATTCTAGAAAGAGTACAGAAAAGAGCAACAAAGATGATTAGGGGACTGGAGGCTAAAACATATGAAGAACAATTGCAGGAACTGGGCATGGCTAGTCTAGTGAAGAGAAGGACCAGGGGAGACATGATAGCAGTCTTCCAATATTTGAGGGGCTGCCACAGAGAGGAGGGGGTCAAGCTATTTTCCAAAGCTGAAGGCCAGACAAGGAAGGCCAGACAAGGAATAATGGATGGAAACTGATGAAGGAGAGATTCAACTTACAAATAAGAATTTTTCTGGCAGTGAGAACAATCAACCAGTGGAACAGCTTGCCTTCAGAAGTTGTCAGAAGAGCTTCATCCCTAGAAGCTTTCAAGAAGAAACTGGACTGCTATCTTTCAGAAATGGTGTAGGTTCTCCTGCTTGGATGGAGGGTTGGACTAGATGACCTACAAGGTCCCTTCTAACTCTGTTATTCTGTTAGAAGATCTCCAAGGCCCCTTCCAACTCTCTTACTCTGTTATTCTGTTGTTTACTCCATCATTCTGTTATTCTGTTAACATGTTTGATAAGATGACTATTCAGGCAAAAGTGATTTGAAGGTAAATTTCAGTTTCTCACCATCAAGCAAGCCTCATCTTTTCATATCTTCCTTTTCTTCTTGGTTATTCACTTCTTGCTGATGCTTCTAGATTCTTTTAGATGTGGATGCTCCACACAGATGCTCCAATGTAAAAACATGATTGACAGCATGTCAGCTATGGAGAAATTGGAGCATATTGTGCGCAAATAGCCATTGCGATCTCATTCGATCCAGTGTTGTTTGCTCTAAATTGCTCCCTGATGCGGCCATGTTCCTTATCCTGTGTAGTGTTGTGTCTTGCCCGCTCTCACCGCAGCCGGGGCCTTCTTATCTGCTTCCGAACGCTGAGGAATGTCCTAGTATGCCTCCCGGCCCCAGCCCTGGCTCCATGCCCAGACAGGCTGAGGAGGAGGAAGCACCTCCCGGCCCCAGCCCTGGCTCCATGCCCAGACAGGCTGAGGAGGAGGAAGCACCTCCCGGCCCCAGCCCTGGCTCCATGCCCAGGCAAACGGAGCAACTAGACCCCTCCCCCTCCCCCACAGCATGTGAGCCTGAGGGAGGTCAATTACCAACAGCTGCCAACTGGAGTGACCCTCGCTTCAGAAGAATTGATAGGCGGCGGTGTCAGAAGGAAGGGAGGGGCAGGCCTGGATAAGTGCTGAGTCATGGAGCCACACCCCATGGCCTATATAAAGGATCTGCTTTCTGGCAGTCTCTGAGTCAGGCAAAGTCGAACATATCTTGCTGAAGTCACTTTCTGGTCACCTGCCTGCCTTGACTTTGCTAGGACTTTGGCAGAGCTGCAGAGGCACGCCTGATTTGGATTTCCCTGACCCGGCCGTCAGCGGAGGAGTGGGACACAACATGTAGCTTATGTGTCAAGGCCACCATAGGTTTCACCAGAGGAAATATTAGCCTCTGTTGATGCCAACAGAGGAGAAAGTTCTGTTTTGCTGTTGTGGTTTATGCTCACAGCTAAAAGGGAGGAGATTATGGGCAAGACTTATGATCTACCTCAGTGAGGCTATGTAGAGTCTGATTTCAAAGGAAGAGTGCTGCAAAAAGTGAGGATTTATCCCAGTCCCCTCAAAAGAAGAACAGCTGAGATTTTGTAATGTGTGTGTGTGTGTCCCTACTCCTACCTCAGCCTTTGAGCCACATACTCATAATGGTTGCTTTAACAAGTAATACAGAATAACCAGTCAATGAAATATTTATTTTTATTTATTTATTGTTTATATTTATATACCGCCCTATCTCCCAAAGGACTCAGGGCGGTTTACAGGCATTTAAAAGAAAAAATACAATAAATACAATTCTAAAAACAATTACAAAACTTATTCAAAAGCCTTAATTAAAAATATAAAAATTAAAACCCAAGATAAAACCCACAAACTAAAATCTAACTCAGAAATACATCATTTTTCTATTTCCTGAGATGAATTTATGTAGATGTTTTTATTTTAAGGTCTTGGAGGTGATTAAGGTTCGGACATGGTGGCATTTTATTCTTGTTTTATTTGGTAAACTGCCCTGAGTTGATACAATACAGGAGTGTATAAAACAGATGTAACAAATGCATCAATAAATAAAGTGGGATTTTGCCTGATACACAAACAGAAGAAGAAAGAGAGGGGGGGGGGAGAGGGAGATATTATTTTTGCTCATATTCTCTGGGCTGCTTTGGAGACAACAGAAACCGGTGTCCAATTCATGAATCATGGATATCATTCATGGGCTAATTTTCCATGTTAACTTTTCTCCTTTCTTCCTCAGGCACTGAGTTTGCAGTTGGCATCTCATAGCTTCAGAATGGGGCGGGGGGCAGGCTTGGAGGGATGGCCAGAGTTTTGTGGTCACTTCCTGACCACTGTAGGTTTGGGGGGAGAAGAAGGCTGTGTTTTGCAGGATGCCCTGAAATGTATCACCTTAATTCAAGACTGCACAATTGCTTTCAATAACCATCAAACACCTGGTTTTAAAAATGGTATTTTAGCACTTACACGGCCTACAAAAGTACTGTATTTTTTAGAGTATAAGATGCACCAGAGTATAAGATGCAACTTAGTTTCTGGGGAGGAAAATAAGAAAAAAGCTGATTGGCAGGTGGATTGGCCTCCTGTAATACCCCCAATCAGCTGTTCCCAGAAGTGAATTTTAGCAACAGGTTCCTTGGTTGTGAGCTCTGGGCCTTGCTTTTTTTTTTTTTTTGCTTTTTTTTCTGCCTCTGAAACTTCTGAAACTCCATTTCAGAAAAAACTTTTTTCTGCCTCTGAAAGCTTCCGAAACAGAGCTTCAGAAAAAAAGCCTCTGAAGCTTTGTTTGGAAGCTTCTTTTCTGAAGCTTTTTTCAGCCTCTGAAACCTCCATTTGAGAAGCTGCGTGGGCTATATTCGGAGTATAAGACGCACCCAAATTTTCACCCTCTTTTTGGGGGAAAAAAGGTGCATCTTAGACTCCCAAAAATACGACAAGTAGAAAGGAGCAGAAGACAAAATAGTTGCCCTGACTTATTTGCAGACACGGTCAAGTTGCAAACCCCATTCTCCTCGCCAATTGAGTATTCAGTACCAATAAATCAATTCAGAACGACTCCTTATTACAAAGACAGTCCTGACCCAGTTCTTGAAAATAATGATTGCATCTTGCACTGGAACAAATTGATTACTACAGATGAAACAGTAGAAAAGGCATAATTCTGGGAGCAAAGAAGAAAACAAAGCAGCTACTCTACCGACTAGAATATATCTCATGAAATCTTGAAAGACAGAGGCTGGCTAAAGTGGTGTGGGCTGCTTTTTTTTTTAATGGAACATGTAACTTTCTTAATATATTTTGCTTCTTCTTTTGTATCTTAGTTGGAATCTTTTCTGCCATTAAGGAAATCTAAAGTAAATTAAAGTATCCCAGACAATTGGTTGTTCCACTTTTCCTTGAACATATCAAGCAAAGGGGAATCCAAACCAAGTTTGGACAATTGGGTCAACTATTAGCTTGCTCTTCCTTCTCCCCGTATCCCCCAAAAAATCAGAATATGTTTTTCATTCAGAAAATCCCATGTCCTAATCTTTGAAATGAGAGATAACCAGTTTCCCCTGAAAAAAGAGGGTGAGAATCTGGGTGTGTTTTATATGCAGAATGTAGCCCCATCCAGCTTTTCAAACGGAGGTTTCAGAGGCAGAAAAAAAAAGCATCAGAAATGAAGCTTCAGAAAAGAAGCCCCCAAACAGACCTTCAGAAAAAAAAGCCTCCAAACAGAACTTCAGGGGGAAAAAAAGCCTCCAAACAGAGCTTCAGAAAAAAAAAGCCTCCAAACAGAGCTTCAGAAAAAAAAAGCCCCCAAACAGAGATTCAGAAAAAAAGTCCCAAACAGAGCTTCAGAGACTTTTTTCTGAAGCTCTGTTTTGGAGGCTTTCAGAGGCAGAAAAAAGTTTTTTTCTGAAGCGGAGTTTCAGAAGTTTCACAGGCAGAAAAAAAAGCAAGGCACAGAGCTCACAACCAAGGAACCTGTTGCTAAAATTCACCTCTGGGAACAGGTGATTGGGGGGGGGGTATTCCAGGACGCCAATCCATCTGATAATCAGCTTTTTACTTATTTTCCTCCCCAAAAACTAAGGTGTGTCTTATACTCCAAAAAATACGGTAATTTTGAGACCTGTGAACTTCTTAATTTGTCCCAATTATTCTGAATTCTTCTTAAGGTGTGCAGTTCCAAAACTGGACACAGTTTTCAAAGTGGGATCTGACCAAGAAGGAATAAAAGGGAATAATTGCATTCCCTGACTCGGAAGAATTTAGTTAGATTAGATTTAGATTAGATTAGATTTATTAGATTTTTATACCGCCCTTCTCCCGAAGGACTCAGGGCGGTGAACAGGCAAAATAAAACAACAATTATATGTACAATAAAACAATAATTAAAAAACTTATTAAATATAAGGCCAAAATTAAAACCCAAGATAAAACCCACAAACTAAAATCTAACTCAGAAATACATCATTTTCTATTTCCTGAGATGAATTTATGTAGATGTTTTATTTTAAGGTCTTGGAGGTGATTAAGGTTCGGACATGGTGGCATTTTATTCTTGTTTTATTTGGTAAACTGCCCTGAGTTGATACAATACAGGAGTGTATAAAACAGATGTAACAAATGCATCAATAAATAAAGTGGGATTTTGCCTGATACACAAACAGAAGAAGAAGAGAGGGGGGAGAGGAGATATTATTTTGCTCATATTCTCTGGGCTGCTTTGGAGACAACAGAAACTGTGTCCAATTCATGAATCATGGATATCATTCATGGGCTAATTTTCCATGTTAACTTTTCTCCTTTCTTCCTCAGGCACTGAGTTTGCAGTTGGCATCTCATAGCTTCAGAATGGGGCGGGGCAGGCTTGGAGGATGGTTAGAGTTTTGTGGTCACTTCCTGACCACTGTAGGTTTGGGGGGAGAAGAAGGCTGTGTTTTGCAGGATGCCCTGAAATGTATCACCTTAATTCAAGACTGCACAATTGCTTTCAATAACCATCAAACACCTGGTTTTAAAAATGGTATTTTAGCACTTACACGGCCTACAAAAGTACTGTATTTTTTAGAGTATAAGATGCACCAGAGTATAAGATGCAACTTAGTTTCTGGGGAGGAAAATAAGAAAAAAGCTGATTGGCAGGTGGATTGGCCTCCTGTAATACCCCCAATCAGCTGTTCCCAGAAGTGAATTTTAGCAACAGGTTCCTTGGTTGTGAGCTCTGGGCCTTGCTTTTTTTTTTTTTTGCTTTTTTTTCTGCCTCTGAAACTTGAAACTCCATTTCAGAAAAAACTTTTTTCTGCCTCTGAAAGCTTCCGAAACAGAGCTTCAGAAAAAAAGCCTCTGAAGCTTTGTTTGGAAGCTTCTTTTCTGAAGCTTTTTTCAGCCTCTGAAACCTCCATTTGAGAAGCTGCGTGGGCTATATTCGGAGTATAAGACGCACCCAAATTTTCACCCTCTTTTTGGGGGAAAAAAGGTGCATCTTAGACTCCCAAAAATACGACAAGTAGAAAGGAGCAGAAGACAAAATAGTTGCCCTGACTTATTTGCAGACACGGTCAAGTTGCAAACCCCATTCTCCTCGCCAATTGAGTATTCAGTACCAATAAATCAATTCAGAACGACTCCTTATTACAAAGACAGTCCTGACCCAGTTCTTGAAAATAATGATTGCATCTTGCACTGGAACAAATTGATTACTACAGATGAAACAGTAGAAAAGGCATAATTCTGGGAGCAAAGAAGAAAACAAAGCAGCTACTCTACCGACTAGAATATATCTCATGAAATCTTGAAAGACAGAGGCTGGCTAAAGTGGTGTGGGCTGCTTTTTTTTTTAATGGAACATGTAACTTTCTTAATATATTTTGCTTCTTCTTTTGTATCTTAGTTGGAATCTTTTCTGCCATTAAGGAAATCTAAAGTAAATTAAAGTATCCCAGACAATTGGTTGTTCCACTTTTCCTTGAACATATCAAGCAAAGGGGAATCCAAACCAAGTTTGGACAATTGGGTCAACTATTAGCTTGCTCTTCCTTCTCCCCGTATCCCCCAAAAAATCAGAATATGTTTTTCATTCAGAAAATCCCATGTCCTAATCTTTGAAATGAGAGATAACCAGTTTCCCCTGAAAAAAGAGGGTGAGAATCTGGGTGTGTTTTATATGCAGAATGTAGCCCCATCCAGCTTTTCAAACGGAGGTTTCAGAGGCAGAAAAAAAAAGCATCAGAAATGAAGCTTCAGAAAAGAAGCCCCCAAACAGACCTTCAGAAAAAAAAGCCTCCAAACAGAACTTCAGGGGGAAAAAAAGCCTCCAAACAGAGCTTCAGAAAAAAAAAGCCTCCAAACAGAGCTTCAGAAAAAAAAAGCCCCCAAACAGAGATTCAGAAAAAAAGTCCCAAACAGAGCTTCAGAGACTTTTTTCTGAAGCTCTGTTTTGGAGGCTTTCAGAGGCAGAAAAAAAGTTTTTTTCTGAAGCGGAGTTTCAGAAGTTTCACAGGCAGAAAAAAAAGCAAGTGTGACTGGACACACAAGGAATTTGTCTTGGTGCATATGCTCTCAATGTACATAAATACCTTCATCAAAGTACGACACTTACAACACTTAATGATAGTCATACGGAACAAGAAGAAGAGAATAAAAATACAATGACAGGGACGATAGGCACGCTAGTGCACTTATGCATGCCCCCTCTACTGACCACTTAAGTATGAAGTAAGGTCCGCAGAAGTCAATTTGTGACTAAAACTGTGAAAATTTGTAGTTGAGACAACTGAATCAGGTAGGACATTCTAGACTTTGACAACGCTATTGCACAAATCATATTTTTTACCGTCAAGTTTAGAACAATTTATACTGATTGAAACAGATTAAAATTTTTCTCCTTTGTAAAACTTCCCAAGCTCTCCAAGCTTTCTCAAAAAGAATATGTAAGCTTTCAACCAGACCATCATCATCTAGGTCCAATTTGTGGCTGTGAACTAATTGTAAGAGATGCATTCCCAGTCACCATAAAACACTAAAATAAGCAAACTCAGAGCAATTCTCGAATCATATTGCACCAAGGAGCAGCTCCACAGAGTTCTGCTCATCCTGGAGATTTTAAATGGTTAAAAGTTTGCCTGGAAATGAATTACTAGACTGGACAAGGTTTTGAGAGTTCAAGGAAGCCCAGGATGGGGTTGGTTGCCAGTCAGATGGCAAAGAGGCAAGACAGTTTTGTGAATGCCAGGAGAATGGTCGGCTACAATCCACAGGGTAAAACTGGAATCTCCGTATACTTACTTACTTACTTTCTTTCTTTCTTTCTTTCTTTCTTTCTTTCTTTCTTTCTTTCTTTCTTTCTTTCTTTCTTTCTTTCTTTCTTTCTTTCTTTCTTTCTTTCTTTCTTCTTTGCTTGTTTGCTTGTTTGCTTGCTTGCTTGCTTGCTTCTTTCCTTCCTTCTTCCTTCCTTCTTCCTTCCTTCCTCCCTCCCTTCCTCCTTTCTTCCTCCCTCCCTCCCTCCCTCCCACCCTCCCTCCCACCCTCCCTCCTTCCTTCCCTCTTCCTTCCTTCCTTCTTCCTCCTCCCTCCCTCCCTCCCTCCCTCCCTCCCTCCCTCCCTCCCTCCCTCCCTCCCTCCCTCCCTCCTTCCTTCCTTCCTTCCTTTTTTGATGTAAGCAATTTTTTATTGATTTACAGAGTATTATAAAATACAAAATACAAAAATAAATAGAAGAGCCCTGAGGGGGAAGGGGAAGAGAAGTGAGGAAAGATAGAGGGGAAAAAAAGAAAAGAAAAAGAAACATTAATTTCCGGCTCTCTCTGTGACAGTAAAATAAGGCATTAAAAACAAGCCATTTCTATAAAGATCTTTCAGTCTAATTTGTAAAACCCAAAGTCAGAGTTTCATTCTTTTCCACATCAAGCACGAAGTTTAGAAGAACTTTTCCTTTTGGTCCTAACGGAAAAAAGAACTGGAGAAAAAAAAATGGAACTTTGTTATTATATATGTTGCCAGCAGTAAGACTATTATACCAGAGGTAATATTCAGCAGGTTCTGATCAGTTCTGGAGAACCCATAGCGGAAATTTTGAGTAGTTCGGAGAACCGGTAAATACCACTCTGACTAGCCCTGTTCCCATCTATTCTCTGCCTCCCAAGTCTCAGCTGATCGGGAGGAAGTGGGGATTTTGCAGTAACCTTCCCCTGGATTGTGGAGGGAATGGAGATTTTACAGTATCCTTCCCCTGCCACGCCCACCAAACCACGCCCACAGAACTAGTAGTAAAAATAATTGAATCCCACCATTGTATTGTACGCACAAAAATAGAAGGACACTTCGATTCCTACCATGGACAAATGTTTGCAGAAGTTGATGGAGTTGGCTGAAATGGCAAAACTGACTATTTTGATTAAAGAAAAGAACATAACTATTTTTGTTTCCTCATGGAGACCGCTTTTGAACGCCATATACTTATTTCTATGACATTCTGGTAATGTCACGCCTTCATAGTGAGTTGGTGCATCTATTAGCTGGCTCAATGTCCAGCTTTCATACATAAATACTTTTAAAAATTCCTTCACTAGACCTGCTTAACTTGGGATCATTTCAACTCTGACAGTTACTTTAACCTTCACCAACAATAGCATCTTTCTTTTCTGTGTGTTTCCTTCTCTGGTTAAATATTCTTATTTTGCTTGTTAAAAAAAAATGCAAGAAAAAAGTCTTTTAATCATTAGCTGTCAAAATGTCACAATGGATTTTTACATCAAAAACAGGTACTCAAGTTGTTTTATTTAAAGGAGGGCGATGTGTGCCTTCATACTGGCAATGACTCGAGAGCAAAATTTAAGCTGAATTCCGAAGGAACAACAGGAATAAAATGTAGGACCTTGAAGGTTCTCTCGGAATCCAGTAGATTTGCTATGGGAATTTGCCTAAGGAGAACAAGTACAAGTGCTTCTGAGACAAGAAAGGAAAGAAAGAAAGAAAAAAAGAAAGAAAGAAAGAAAGAAAGAAAGAAAGAAAGAGAGAGAGAGAGAGAGAGAGAGTAAGAGAAAGAAAGAAAAAGAAAGAAAGGAAGGAAGGAAGGAAGGAAGGAAGGAAGGAGGGAGGGAGGGAGGGAGGAAGGAAGATAAATCTCAAAAAAGAGAAGCTTAGCATGGCTCCTCAAGGAACTCAATCAGAAAAAAACTAAAAAAAACATGAAATAGAGTAGGTGGTTATATACATTTTTATGGTAATTGTGTACTGGGAAAATAATAACAGCAGCAACAACTATATAACACAACAACCATATTCTTTGTCAAAGAGATTCGGATTTTTAATTTTTTGTAACCTCTTGCATGTACTTCTTCTCTATTATGCAGGATTTTTCCTACTGTATTTTCTCCCAGTGTGCAAAAAAACCAGAAGAAATAGTTCCCAACCCTCTTCATTATTTTTTTTATAGGTCACCTGTGCCCTGGGGCTTCTGTCTAACAAATAAACTTCTAAAATATAGTTCACTTTAAATAAAAAAGGCAACATGCCCCAATTAGTTTCCATTTAATTAATTTTATTTTGCATAGCTTTGAATTCTAGGCTTTTTTAAAAAAACAACAATGTAGGTTATTTAAATATATATATATATAAATAAGCTGTATACTATGGAGAAGAGAGAGGTGTTTTTTTCCAGAAAGCTTCTCACCTCTGAAGTAGAAAGGCAGAAATCCAACTTCAGAGATTGTCTAGGATCAGGGTTAATTTTTTTTTAAAGGTCCAAAACTGATCCTAGCATAGAATCATACGGGACCTCACCATATGAAGGAACTAGAAATAGAAGCCTTCGTTCCGTTGGTCATCTGAGTGGAGGCTGAAAAATTCTTAATGCAAAAGATAAATACAAAATAAATACTCATTACTATTGATCTTTATGACAGCTTCCCATATGCGACGCCTTTGCACGGTGTTAGCTGTGAAAAACACGCAGAGGGCAGCCTTGGACACTAGTAAATTGGGGTCAGCAAAGCATTGAAGCAGCCGGATTTTCCAGGAAACCAGCTCACGGTTGACATGAGGGGTTCTTGGTGCTCTCTGAGCTTGGATGTTTTCTTGCAGACATTATATTACCCAAACGAGGTAATATCTTCAATGCTAGAAGGAGTGGGATTTGCAAGGATGAAGAGAAGGAGAAAGAGGGGAAGGAGAAAGAGGAGGAGGAGGAGGAGGAGGAGGAGGAGGAGGAGGAAGAGAAAGAGGAGGAGGAGGAGAGGGGGGAATATAGGTTACTTGGCGCTCTCTGAGCTTGCCGTTTTCTTGTAGACATTACATTACCCAAACAAGGTAATATCTTCAATGCTAGAAGGAGTGGAATTTGCAAGGATGAGGAGGAGAAGAAAGAGGAGGAGGAGGAGGAGGAGGAAAAAGAAGAAGAAGAGACCAAGGAGAGGGGGGAATGTGGGGTCCATGGTGCTCTCTGAGCTTGCTTTTTTTTTTTGTGGACATTACATTATCCAAACTTGGTAGCATCTTCAATGCTAGAAGGAGTGGAATTTCCAAAGAGGAGTGGGGAGGAGAAAGGGGAAGAGGAGGAGAAGAGGGGGAAATTGTGGAGTCCTTGGTGCCCTCTGTGCTTGCCTGTTTTCAGGAGTGGGCTGCTGGGGGTTCGCAGGGGTTCAGGAGAACCTCTAGCTAAAATTCTGTGCAGTTCAGAGAACTCACAAATTCCGCTGGCCCCACCCACCCCGCCCCTCCCAGGAGTCCCCACGCAGCTCATTTTGGATGGAGGTAAGTGCAGAGTATGCACGGAGGCTCAGGGAGGGTGAAAAACAGGCCTACCAGAAGTTCAGGAACCAGAGGGCTTCCAGAGCCTGAGGAGGGCAAAAACGCCTCCCCCCTGGTGCAGGAGGCCGACTAGGCCACGCCCACCATGGCCACCCACCACCCAGCAACCAGGCAGAGAACCCCTTGCTAAAATTTTTGAAGCTCACCCCTGCCTGTTTTCTTGCAGATATTTCATTACCTAAACTAGGTAACACCGACCTTTCTTCATTAGAGCTGATGGTGTTACCTAGTTTGGGTAATGAAATGTCTGCAAGAAAACAACTAAGCTCAGAGAGCACCAAGGAACCCTCCAACCTTTTACTGTATATAACTTGCACAAATTAAGATTATTGTTCTGTCCCCTCCCGGCCTCAGCCACGCGAGCTGGCTAAATGAGCCAATAATTGAGTTCATGGCTGCTATCAGTCCTGGCAGGGAATCTGCAGCTGCCTGCCAAAGTCTCCCTTTTATCTTGGGATTGCCAAGCAACCAGGAAGTCAGCAGTCCAGGCCGAATGTTCAGCTCAATTCTCCAAGAGTCAAAGAGTTCAGCTCACTTCTCCCCAAGTCAAATAATTCAGCTCAATTTTTGCTTGTCACAGAGCAGAAGAGCAGCCAGTGCTGCTTTTATACTCTGTGGGGTGTGGCTCCGTGACTCAGCACTTCCTAGGCCTGCCCCACCCCTGCTTCTGTTGTTCCCGCCTCTCCTGCCTACAAAACCTAGGGTCCAGCCAGGCCTGATTGCCATCAGCCAGGTCTGGAGGCGTGGCCTGGAGGGGGAAAGAGTCAGGGGACGAAGGCCTCGTTATCTCCTCCACCTGGCCTGCCTTTGACTCCTGGAGCTGAGCCAGAGGAGCCGGTGCTCCAGAGGTAAGTCCTGATGGCCTCACTTTCCCTCACTTTCTTAGTCAATTTCTGGCAGGGGTCCTGGCTCGGGGGGTGCAGACACAACAATTATTTATTTATTTATTTATTTATTTATTTATTTATTTATTTATTTATTTATTTAATTAGATTTTTATACCGCCCTTCTCCCGAAGGACTCAGGGCGGTGTACAGCCAAAAATAAAAAAACTCACAATATTCACATTTAAAACAGAAACTTAAAACCGAGCATATTACAAATGGCTGAAATTTAAAAATTTAAAACCCTAAAATAATAACCCCAATTAAAATTTAATAAAACCTTTAAGCCAGTCCCGCTTGAATAAATAGGCGCGTTTTCAGCTAAAATTATGCCTTTTAGTTGCTGAAATTTTTCACCTGATAAAATGATACGTTTTAAAGGTTTTTAAATTGGTTTTTATAGTTTTGGAAATGTAAGCCGCCCAGAGTCTTGGAGATGGGCGGGCGATAGAAATTAAATAAATAAAATAATAAAATGAAATAAATATCAGATGGGTTTTCTTGGAATTTCATAAGCAAGCTGTAAAAACATCCCCCCCCACACTCTATGTAAGAATTTTACTTTTGAGGCAATGAGAGTTATTTTAAATTCAAATTCAAGTTTGCTTCCTGAATGTTATTATAATTGTGTTCCATTTTAATATGTAATTATTTGAACTCAATTTGTCTATTTTTAAATGACAATGATTCATTTGGAGATATGTCATCAAAATGTGGAACAGAATCGAGAACTTTGCATAGCAGCCTTTTATTTTTAGAGGAAACATCTTCTCTGGTAGCCAAAACTGCTAATACTCATCCAATCACATGAGGGCTCTATCTGCATAGTAAAAGATACCGGTAATTAAGACTTTACACAGAAATTTGTTTATTGATTGATTGACTGACTGGCCACCTTAATTTCGAGGAACTCTAGGTGGTGCACAAATAACAGCAAACTGCTAATTTAAGTGCTAGCAATTTAATCATTTGAAGAAAAAAATAGTGTTCCAACTTCAACGACTAAGTTTTAACTGTCTAAAAAAAAAATATTGAGGAATTCTTGGGGGAGGTCCTAATCATTCATCATCATAACTATGCTTCTTCTCTTTTCCACTAGCCACTAGTACACTAGTACTAGTACTAGCCACTAGCCACTAGTACCAGATTTTTAGTCATGGGGGATTTCAACTTGCCATCGGCCGGCTTGTCATCAACGGTGGTCCAGGAGTTCCAGGCTTCCATGACGGCCTTGGACCTGATTCAAGTAATTGATGGCCCCACACACACCGGGGGAGGCACACTAGACATGATTTTTATCTCTGGACAGTGGTTTAATGATCTGGAAGTAGGAGATTTAGTGACAGAACCAGTGTCATGGTCAGATCATTTTCTCCTTCGCCTGGACTTTCGGACCGCCGCTCACCATCGCAGGGAGACGGAGCCAATGCGTTGGTTCCGTCCCAGGCGCCTGATGGACCCTGAGAGGTTCCAGATGGAGCTTGGGCCGTTCCCTGAGGATCTTGCCCACGGCACGACTGAAGAACTAGTCGCGGCCTGGGAACGGGCCGCGGCTGGGGCTTTGGACCGTGTCGTGCCTTTGCGGCCTCTGACCCGGCGTAGATCTCAATTGGCTCCTTGGTTCTCCGAGGAGCTGAGGGAGATGAAACGCCGGAGAAGACGCCTAGAGAGCACCTGGAGGTCTAGTCGTTCCGAGGCTGATCGGACACTAGTGAAGTCTTTTACTAAGACCTATCTAGTGGCAATGAGGGAGGCGAAACGTTCTTACGTTTCCACCCTCATTGCATCGGCAGATAACCGCCCGGCCGCCCTGTTTCGGGTGGTCCGTTCCCTCCTTCATCAGGAGGGACGGGATGACCCCTTACAGGGACGTGCCGAGGAGTTTAACGGTTATCTATACGATAAAATCGTTCAGCTCCGGAATAGTCTGGACCAAAATTGCGATGATCCAAGCGGGATGACGGAGCCTCGTCTTGTTGAGGTTATTTGGGATGAGTTTGATTCTGTGACTCTCGAGGACGTGGACAGGTTGCTGGGGAGGTTACATGCAACCACATGTTTACTGGACCCGTGTCCCTCCTGGTTAGTACTGGCTACTCAGGAGGTGACACGAGGCTGGCTCCAGGGAATTATAAATGCTTCTTTGATGGAAGGGGTTTTCCCCGCTGCCTTGAAAGAGGCGGTGGTGAGACCCATTTTAATATGTAATTATTTGAACTCAATTTGTCTATTTTTAAATGACAATGATTCATTTGGAGATATGTCATCAAAATGTGGAACAGAATCGAGAACTTTGCATAGCAGCCTTTTATTTTTAGAGGAAACATCTTCTCTGGTAGCCAAAACTGCTAATACTCATCCAATCACATGAGGGCTCTATCTGCATAGTAAAAGATACCGGTAATTAAGACTTTACACAGAAATTTGTTTATTGATTGATTGACTGACTGGCCACCTTAATTTCGAGGAACTCTAGGTGGTGCACAAATAACAGCAAACTGCTAATTTAAGTGCTAGCAATTAAATCATTTGAAGAAAAAAATAGTGTTCCAACTTCAACGACTAAGTTTTAACTGTCTAAAAAAAAAATAATTGAGGAATTCTTGGGGAAGGTCCTAATCATTCATCATCATAACTATGCTTCTTCTCTTTTCCACTAGCCACTAGTAGAACATTGTCCTAATAACAATATTGAGAGAAATCTATTCTATGGACATTCTTCATGTCACCTTCTTATACCTATTTATATTCAAAAAGAAAAGCTCATGCAAGCATTAGAGGGCAGCAAAGTATTAAAAGTCTTTGTATCTCTTTGGTGCCATCTAGTGGTCATTTGGATCTCTGCAGGCTCTATGAGGTAGCTGACATAGCCACTGTTTGGGAGCTTTGATATTGGAGCTTGTGTGGATCAGAGACAGAGGTGAAATGCTACCGGTTCAGATCGGTTCGCCCAGACCGGTAATAAAAAATGCTTTAAAGAAATAAAAAAAAAGGTTCCCACGATCACATGGCACAGCTGATTGTCACACCTGAATGTCAGAACCCTTTTTTTACTTTTTTTTTAATTGAAAAAGTTTTAACAAGAAAAAACATTTTCCCCCTTTTTCCCCCCCTCCCCCCCACAAAACCCCCTTCACTCCTCCCTTCACACACACCCCCGGCTTCCCGGGTCAATCACAAGGTATACATAAACATAGATAGAGGGGGAAAAAAACATACATAGAGTAAAATTTTCCCTTCTAATGCAATTAACCTCATCCAAAACTTTTCATTTCCTAACCCCCCCCCCAATTATATAAAATAATACTTCCTAATTATTCAAAGGCAATCTGATATTTCTTAATCTGATATCTGTTTTGTAAATAATCAATCCATTTTTTCCATTCAATTAAATATCTTTCCTGCGTATTGTCTTTCAAAAAGGCTGAGATTTTAGCCATCTCAGCCAAGTTAGTAACTTTCAATATCCATTCTTATTTATTTTTATTTATTTATTTATTTGATTTTTATACCGCCCTTCTCCCGAAGGACTCAGGGCGGTGAACAGGCAAAAGTAAAAACAAACAAACAAAAAAAAACAGGCAATACAATATACAATTTAAAATGCAAGTTAAAAAACTTATTATAATTAGCCTAAAAACTTTAAAATATATAAAAAACTAAAACCCCATTTAAAATTAGTAATAAGAAATTTAAAATTGATAAAACTTAAGCCAGCCCCACGCGAGTGAAAGGATGTGTCTTCAGTTCGCGACGAAAGGTCCGAAGGTCAGATATTTGGCATAAACCCGGGGGAAGCTCATTCCAGAGTGTGGGAGCCCCCACAGAGAAGGACCTTCCCCTGGGGGCCGCCAGCCGACATTGCTTGGCCGACGGCACCCTGAGAAGTCCCTCTCTGTGAGAGCGTACGGGTCGGTGGGAGGCATGCGGTAACATGCGGTAACATTCTTCTATTGTAGGTAACTCTTTTTTCTTCCAATATTGTCCAATCAACAGCCTTGCTGCTGTTATTAAGTTCAAAATCAATTTAGTCTCAATCACTGTACAATCCGTTATAATTCCCAAAAGGAAAAATTGCAGCAGGAACTTTATCTTCTTCTTCAGGACATTTTGAATAATCCACCATATTCTTATCCAAACCTTTTTTTACTTTTTTAAAGCATTTTTTATTACCGGTTTAGGCGAATAGGTAGTAAAAAAAAAATGCTTTAAAAAGTTAAAAAAAGTTGGCCACACCCACCCAGTCACATGCCCCCCACCAAGCCACGCCCACCAAGCCACACCCACATAACCAGTATGGAAAAAATTTGAATTTCACTACTGATCAGAGAGCGTGCAATACTACCAAACGCCTCAAAGCGGAGCGCAACCACAGCCTACCAGAGGTTCCGCTCTTGGCCCAAGGTCATTCTTACGCACTCTCTAGCTCCCCTCCCATGTTTTTAATCACACCTAGAATTCCACATTACAATCTTGAGCAAAATGTTCAGATGACACCATTAGCTTACTGAGCAAGGACACCTGCATTTACTCTTTAATGAAATGTTTTTAACATGACAAGTGCATGAGATTTCAAGGGTTTTATACAGAGATCTGATAGCCTTCCAAAAGTACTTTGAGATCTGGTAGTCTTCTAAAAGTTTTTTGCAACCTGTAGAGCGCAGAATATCACAGATCTGCTTGCTACTTTAGAAAAGAGATTTGGATAGTTCTGATCCACTTCCAATTCAAAACACTGAGATTTTTTCCCCCCAATTCTGCAGCCCAAAATTTGACTATAATTAGACAACGGGAGAGAACCTATTCCAGTGTCAAGGAGAAAGCAGAACTAAGGGCCAATGAAAAATTTAAACATAACTTTTAAAACAAGGATGTGATATTTAGCCATGTTTAACAACAGAAGTGAGATCTGCAAGCAATGTTGCATTATGGAACAATTTTATTCTTCTTAGTTAATCAATTGATTGAATTTATAACCTGCCCTGCTGTAATCTGTTGTGCCTCGCTCGCCCCCCTCGCCGCAGCTGGGCCCTTCTCATCTCCTGCCAGACACTGATAGTACAGGAGAATGTCCTGGCATGCCTCCAGCCCCAAGTCCTGGCACCATGCCCGGAGAAATGAGCAAACAAACCTCCCTCCAATAGCATGTGCGCCTGAAGCCAGCCACGAGCTGGGATTACCGGCAGCTGGGGACGAAATGATGCAGTGGACAGATCCTCGCTTCCGGAGAATGGAGAGGCGACGTCAGCAAAAGGAAGGGAGGGGCAGGCCTGGATAAGTGCTGAGTCATGGAGCCACACCCCATGGCCTATATAAAGGATCTGCTTTCTGGCATTCTCTGAGTCAGGCAAAGTCTAATCTGGATTGCTGAAGTCACACCTTGGATTCCTGCCTGCCCTGAGGACTCTGATAGGACTTTGGCAGAGCTGCAGAGGCACGCTTGATACGGACTTCCCTGACCCGGCCGTCAGAGGAGGAGTGGGACACGACATAATCCAATGTTTCTTAGCAGCTTACAGTCCTCTCTAAGATTCCAATTAAATAGTAAGGATGTTTTCATTCATGTTAACTTTGGATATTAATTGATTTCATTCTGATACGTTACACTTTTTTATTGTTACAGGGTGCCCTGAGTGATATCTAAGCAGATACGATGTTAAATATGAATTCAGTAAATAAAAACCAGCAGTAAGAATGCTTCCATCTTCTGCAGTCGAATTTTAAAGATGAAAGTTTGTCTCCTTGGTATTGCTGGAGTAATTTCTTTCAAGGACAGTCACATTAGACTATTTGAAATCTCTCACCTTAATGCTCTTCCAGAGACAGCCAAGATAGCGTGATGGAAAATTTCACACAAGTTTATTCTCAAATCTAATAATATATAATAGAGCAAGCATTTACTAGCAGGGAGGAAAACACACACACACACACACCAGGTTCTGCGAAGCGAAGTTGAACTATATGTACATTTCAAGGGGAAATAGCCTCACTTAGATGAGAGTTTCAAGTTGGTCATTCAAAGTGGATCTGAGTGTAAAATTGTACACTGTACACTCACAGTTGACACTGACAAAGCATTTACATTCCAGAAATAGTAGAAATAATTCTAAAACTACTGTAGCATTCTTAACCTGGCCCTGGAGTTGAGCAGCAGTGGAAGCAAAGTGAGTTTCCTAAATGGAGGGCCAAGGAAAATGCCCCTGAAATTGTAAGTGATTTTTCAATCGCTAAAAGAATATGAGGGTGAAGGTTTGTTCTCCAAGCTTGTGGGTTGGTTTCTGAATGTTTCGTTACCACGGTAGGTAACATCTTCAGTGGAGTTTAGAGGATGTCAGTATGGGTATTCTTCACTTTATTTTAACACTTTATTAAGTGTTAAATTTGTACCCTATGACTATCATTAAGTGTTGTAAGTGTTGTATCTTGATGAAGGTATCTTTTCTTTTATGTACACTGAGAGCATATGCACCAAGACAAATTCCTTGTGTGTCCAATCACACTTGGCCAATTAAAATTCTAAAATTCTATAAGGGCTTCAGGTGTGGGTGTGTCAAGTGAGGGTTTTGTGATGGGTCAACTGTGGGTCATCAGTGACAGTCTTGTAATAGGTCTTGTGATGGGGAAGTTACATCAGGTGAGGGTCATTAGGAGGTGAAGTGCTAGTTGGGGGGTTTATGTAGGTTGATTGAAGGTTGGTGCTGTCTCTGGTTGGCTGTGTGGTTGATTGGGATTCTGAGGGCTCATAGGATGGCTGTAGATCAAAGTGTCTGTTGATGGAATTGCTTGTGGAGTTCAACAAACTCACTAGCATGGCTGATGATTTTTGTGTTGGTCCAATCGAACTAGTGCCGTTCGGTATTGGTGTGGTTAGAGATTAAGGATTTGGGATCATGGCATTTGACTGCTAGCCGGTGTTCATGGATCCTGGTTTTTAATTGATGTGATGTTTGTCCCATGTAGAATTTTGTTGCAATGGCTGCAGTTGATTTTGTAGATGACATTCTTTCATCCTTCTGTATCTTGTCTTTGGTTCTGGATCCTAGCCTGGTAACAAAATATTCAGAAACCAACCACAAGCTCGGAGAACCAACCTTCACCTTCATCCTACACCCGAGCTGCAGATATTCACCACTATTGAATCGTTAGAAATGTCTCAAGGGGATTCTACCAGTGGCGGGATTCAAGTAATTTAACAACTGGTTCTCTGCCCTAATAATTTCTTCCAACAACCAGTTTGCCAAACTGCTCAGTAAGTTAACAACCGGTTCTCCCGAAGTGGTGTGAACTGGCTGAATCCCACCACTGGATTCTACCATTATTAGGGAGAGAAGACCATGTGTGTGCAGAATTCATGGAACAATATGAATTGAAGGACAGAAACAGGCGAAGGAGAGAAAGGGAAGATGATGACAACAGCAGCAACAACAAAAATAGGGAACAAGGAAAGAAAGACACAAAGAATAATGTCTACAGAGATTGTCAGCCAATCCAGGTCATGGTTGTCCGAAAGGTGCTGTTGCAAGAAATGTCCATCTGGGTTCAGTTCCAAGTCGGGAGAAAGACACTGGAAACATGGTGGCTTGTTTAGGAAAATGGTTTAATGATGGACAGGACCACATGGTTTTGAGGTCCTGGGCAAAAAGGGCAGAGATGCTGAGTGCCTGGATTTTATGCCCTCTCTGGGCTTTTGAATTTGAGCTTGTATTCTGATTGGTTGTCAGTCTCCCATGGGGCCAGGCAGGGGTAACTTTGTAGGTTGCCTGTGTCCCAGGCTTGGTTGAGCCTTGCTGGGTGATGATGTAATGAAGTGGCTTTAGGCAATTCCTATTATGGCTCTACTTAAAGGAGGTAGATATTTGTTATGTTGAATAGATTGGCCCAGGCATTAATGGCCCATTGACAAAGGTGGGGTGGGGGCTGAGTTTCTGCTTCCTTTTTAAGGGAAATATTCTGCCTTTTTAATATTTCCTGAAAGATCTCATTTTCCTAGGAGAGAGGCGGGTGCTAACTTCCTACAGTGCTTTTTCAAAAGGCAACTGGACTTCCTTTGTTTTACCTTGAAGATGTTTTGCTTCTCATCTAAGAAATTCTGACTGCAGTTCAGTCAGAACTGAAGAAGCTTCTTAGATGAGAAGTGAAACATCTTCAAGGAGAAAGAAAGAAAGTCCAGTTGCCTTTTGAAAAAGCACCTTTGAAACACAGAGAAAAGAAACTGAAGCCAGAGTGGGGATAATGGAACGTCTTGTGTCTCTTCTGCACGTTCCTAAAATATGCAAGATATTATGGCAGAAATTATGATCACTCGATTTTTAAAAAAATAATACCTGGGGTTTTATTTATTAGATGAACTTCATAGCCTGGAGGCTTGTATCTCTGTTGTTCGATTTTGGCAAACTAGAATCACAAAAGAGTTCAGGTGTTTTGTTTTGTTTTGCTTTTCTTCTTTAGTCAGTTGCACATAAATCTTAGTAGTCATCCCATCTCAGTGGAAAGGGGATGGCGGGCTGGTTTCTTGTTGAACAATAATTTCCCCCAAACAACTACAGAACAGCACAGGAATTTGGGGACTTCCAGTCCCAACACATCTGGATAAAATCCAGGATGGACCCAGAGACTCCATTTCTAAATATTGAACTGAGAAGAATCCAGAATAGCTCAACCGTCCCATGGGCACCAAACCTTATGCTTTGAATCTTGGTCATATGGAACTTTATGCACAATATGGCAATTGTAATTTACTCTCTCTCTCTCTCTGTGTGTGTGAGTGTGTGTGTGTGTGTGTGTGTGTGTGAGAGAGAGAGAGAGAGAGAGAGACAGACAAAGAGACAGAAAGACAGAGAAAGAGAAAGAGAGAAAGAAAGAGAGAGAGAGAGAGAGAGAAAGAAGGACAGAGAGAGAGAGAGAGAGAGAGACAGAGACAGAGACTGGAGAGAGACAGAGAGACTGAGAGAGAGAAACACAGAGACAGAGACACACAGAGAGAGACACAGAGACACACAGAGAGAAAGAGAAAGAGAGAGAGAAAGACACAGAGAGAGAGAGGTAGTCAGAGAGAGAGAGAGACAAAGACAGAGAGAGACAGAGAGAGAGACACACACACAGATAAAGAGAGAAAGAGAGACAGAGAGACAGGATGGGGGGAGAGTGCTTCATGTCACCCCCAAGCAAACGCATATTTTGAAAATAGCAATTCATGATAAGATAGTTATTGTGCTTAAGAATTACTGGACTGCAGTGCAAAGAATTTGCAAAAGGGAGACAGGGAGTGCTGAAATTCAGGATAAATTTACAAGTAACACTACTACCACCACTTCTCACCCACCCCTCAAAGTTATTAGAGGGTTAAAAAAAGGCTAATATTAAATAGATACTTACACAGAGAATTAAAAGCAACATAATTAATTTCATCACATCCTGGTGCACAAAGTATCTAGTGTGGAATCTCACTCTCTGACAGATGTGGCAGAGATTAATTATTAGAAGAGAAAAAAAATACAGAAAATCCTCTAAAGGGTTCGCAAAGAGCCTTCTCTTTGTTTGGAAGGGAAGGCAAATATTTCAAGAAACACGAACAAACCTTGTAAATGCATGTGTAATTCAGAGCTTGCAGCAAAGTTGCGGAAATTGACTGAAGCCGATGCAAACTGGTTGGGGTTTAACATGACAAGGAGGGAAATCACTTGTGGGTTGGGAATCCAGGGGTCCAGGGCCCGAAATGAATAGGCTATTTAAAAAAAAAAGATATATATATTTTCCTGGGAAGATGGGGAGAAAATTACAGGATGAGACCCTAAAGGGAGTTATTTAAGAGCAGTTTCTCAAACTCAATTCAGCCACTGTGGATAAAAACAATAGGGATCCCTCCCACAAGCTACAAAGGTAAATATTTAGTTGATATAAGTAAGCAAAAGGTTTTTTCCCCCCTTCCATTCATTCAATTGTGCCCAATTCTTGGAGAAGACCTGGACAAATCTTGCCGTTTTCTTGGCAAGGTTCTTGGAAGAGGTGTGCCATTGCCTGCTTCCTAGGGCTGAGAGAGAGAGACAGAGAGACAGAGAGACAGAGACACAAAGAGAAGAGAGACAGAGAGAGACAGAGAGAGACACAGAGAGAGAGACAGAGAGAGAGAGACAGAGACAGAGAGAGAAACTGGTCCAAGGTCACCCAAGGTAGTTTTGTGCCATAGTTGGAACTAGATTTCATGGTCTCCCAGTTTCTAACCTGTTGTCCTAAGTACATGAAACTGGCTCTCTTAAATGAATGTTAGTGCAACTATTAAATATTCTTGAGTATTTATTGCAGAAAGACACATAGTCCATATCTTGGAACCTGATTTTATCAAATATCGTGCATTTTAACCATTGAGCCGTGGTGGCACAGTGGTTAAAATGCAGCATTGCAGGCTACTTCTCCTGACTGCCAGCTGTTGGCAGTTCGATTCTCACTGGTTCAAAGCAGACTCAGCTTTCCATCCTTCCAAGGTGGGTAAAATAAGGAGCCAGATTGTTGGGGGCAATACGCTGACTCTGTAAACCTCTTAGAGAGGGCTGTAAAGCATTGTGAAGTGGTATATAAGTCTACATGCTATTGCTAAATACATTAAAAGCCCCCCCCCAAAAAAAAGCCAGTATGGTTAACTAGTATTGTAAAGGAAGCTGTTGAGCCAAGAAAGTGTCTTTTAGACATGGGAAGTCCTGTCCTAAACAAGGAAACCACAAGGAGGACAAACACTGTCAAAGGAATTGCAAAGAGATATGAGGAAGGCAAAAAAAAAAGGACTTGAGAAGGTTGCCACCCAAACAGTGAAGAGCTGATAATAAAATATTCTTCAAATACTTTAGATTTCCTTCGCTTGGCGTTTCTGCAGGGCGGGAGATGATAAAACTCCAATAGCTGAGCAAACTTAAACATGTGGCAATGGGGAAGTTGAAGATATTGCATATGATGTATTGTGCTGCAGGTTTTAAGGGACGTCAGATCAATGCTCATTCTCCTTTTATTAGAGAGATTTCTAGGGAGATCAGATAATTTCTATGTGAACCATCTTCTTCAGATCTCATGGCCAACCACCATTCATGCAATAGCAAAATTTTGTGCTGATGCAATGACATTAAGGCAGTGGTGAAATCTAAATTTCTTTCCTACTGGTTCTGTGGACGTGGCTTGGTGGTGAGGGTCATGTGACTGGATGGGCGTCGCTATGTGACTGGGGGATCAAAAGACAGAAACTCACTAACAATGTCCTGCTGGAGTGAGTTGGACTAGATGACCTCCAGGGTCCTTCCAGCCCTGGATTATCCTCTGAAGCTGCGTCTAGTGCCAGGTTTATAGTCCTTCCTTCCTCTCCCTTTCCCTCCCTCCCTCCCTCTTTCTTTCTTTCTTTCTTTCTTTCTTTCTTTCTTTCTTTCTTTCTTTCTTTCTTTCTTTCTTTCTCTTTCTTTCTTTCTTTCTTTCTTTCTTTCTTTCTTTCTTTCTTCTCTCTCTCTCTCTCTCTCTCTCTCTCTCTCTCTCAAAAGAAGCCCCCACCCCCCATTTTTTGCCTAGCAGGCTTCAGCTTTTTTACCTTTTAAAAATGCTTTTAAAAGTAAAAAAAACAACAATGCCTCTGATGATCAGGCACCTCAGCTGGGATCGTCAGAGCCTTGTTTTAACCCTTTAAAAGCATTTTTTTAACAACCTCTTCGGTCGAAGAAGTTGTTAAAAAATGTTTTTAAAAATGAAAACAAAAAGGCTCTGATGATCGCGTGGCTCAGCTAGGCATGGGGGGTGGGAAGGGATTTTTGCTACCGATTCTCCGAATCACCCACCACCATTGCTACCGGATCAGGCGATCCAGTCCGAACTGGGAGCATTTCACCCCTGCATTAAGGGAAAAATGGTTAAAGCAGTGGTCCCCAATGTTTCTAGTTTGGAGGACTAAGTGGGAGGGGCAGAGGGGAGGGTTCCTGGAGAGTGGCAGGTGCATATGAAGCTCCTTTTGCATAAAGAGCAGGCATGCTTGCACAATAGCAATAGCACTTAGATTTATATACTGCTTTACAGTGCTTTACAGCCCCTTCTAAGCAGTTTATAGAGTCAGCCTCTTGCCCACAACAATCTGGGTCCTCATTTTACCCACCTCGGAAGGATGGAAGGCTGAGGGGACCTTGAGCTGGCGAGGATTGAACTCCTGGCTGTTGGTACAGGTAGCCTGCAACGCTTCATTCTAACCACTGCACCACCATGACAAGTGGAGCTTTGCGTGCAAACTCATGCAAGCACCACTCATGCAGATGGAGCTGTGTGTGCAGTGCTCGCCTGCCACTCACACTGATCTGAATGGCCCGCAGCCCATTACTGGGCCATGATCCAGAGCAGAGGTGGGTTTCAGCAGGTTCTGACCAGTTCTGGAGAACCGGTACTGGAAATTTTGAATAGGTCAGAGAACTGGTAGTAAACATTCTGACTGGCCCTGTCCCTATCTATTCTCTGCCCCCCAAGTCCCAGCTGATTAGGAGGAAATGGGGATTTTACAGTAACCTTCCCCTGGAGTGGGATGGGAATGGAGATTTTACAGTATCCTTCCCCTGCCATGCCCACCAAGCCACACCCACAGAACCGGTAGTAAAAAAAATTGAAACCCACCACTGATCCAGAGGCTGGAGACCCCTGGGTTACAGAACTAAAGATCCCTATTTTTATCAATAGTTTGCTTAGTTATTTTCTAATATTTTTAGAGGACAAATATATTTAATGTATAGTTTTATGATATCAATCTCATTAGTGTTAGATAAATAATTGTAATAAGGTGTTTAGAGCACACCATATTTGATTTATTTTACAGTTGCACCCACTTCTTTTTGTTGATCCTGATTGTATTTTCTGCTTTTTATCTCTTTTTTAAAATTACTTTAGGCTGCTGGCCGTTGACCGATTAAATAAATACATTTTAATTTCTCAAATATTTTAGAAGTAGGATGCTAGCTAGGGAGGCCACTGGTCCTTTCGGTGAAGGAGTCAAGGGTGTGCAAAAGAAATTGACAATAAACTGAACATATGCTTTATCTCCACTTTCACAGGAGAAAAATTGGGACAGGTCTCTGAACCTGAGCTTCTCTTCTCAAAAAGGACACAAATTACAAATGAACTGAGCCATAGAGTGGTGCGGGAGAAGAAGGGCTAGAATTTAATGACAAATTGAACACCTTGATGGCATCTGCCCAAGGATTATTAACAGAACTGGGATTCACATAATTTACCTACCAGTTTGCCCAGGACCGAAAATGTGAGCGTGCATGCATGCTTTGATCGCATGTGTCACCTCTGCACGTGCGCCTGGACTTCCGCACATGTGCTTTGCTCGTGCGCACTCCTTCCGTGCATGCGCCTGGCCTCAAAAACATGCCTAAATAGGACAGCATAGAGCCGGGGCAGGGGCAGGGGCGGGGGCGGGGGCGGGCCCACCCAGGATTTCCACTACCAGTTCGCCCAAACCGGTTTGAGCAGCTGAATACCACCTCTAGTTATTATGGAACTTAAAGCTGAGATTGTGGTCCTCTAAAACCAGGGGTCTCCAACCTTGGCAACTTTAAGACTTGGGGACTTCAACTCCCAGAGTTCCTCAGCCAGCTTTAAAGTCTTAAAGTTGCCAAGGTTGGAGACCCTGCTCTAAACCAGGGATCTCCAACCTTGGCAACTTTAAGCTTGGAGGACAAAGCTGGCTGAGGAGCTCTGGGAGTTGAAGTTCCCAAGTCTTAAAGTTGCCAAGGTTGGAAATCCCTGCTCTAAACCAGGGGTCTCTAACCTTGGCAACTTTAATTCTGGAGGACAAAGCTGGCTGGGGAATTCTGGGAGTTGAAGTCCTCCAGGCTTAAAGTTGCAAAAGGTTGGAGACCCCTGCTCCAAACTGAAATATGCAACCTGTCTCTCCACTCTGCCTCTGTACTTGAGGACTGGAAGGTGGCCAGCGTAACCCCAGTTTTGAAGAAAAACTCATGGAGAAATTAGAGGTCTACCGGCTGAACATCTCTTCCAGGAAAGATAGTGGAAAACGCTATTAAAATTACCAAATATCGGAAGACAAAGGCTGGTTCAACAATACAGTTTCAGCCATGACTTCAGTAAAGGAGGTCCTGTCTAACTAATCCACCGGAGTTTTTTCAGGGGTTAATATACATGGGGGAGCGGGGGAAAGAGGAGAAGTAGATATCATCTACTAAGATTTTATTTATTTTATTTTATTTATTTAATTCGATTTTTATACCGCCCTTCTCCCGAAGGACTCAGGGCGGTGTACAGCCAAAAGTAAAAAACAAACAATACAATATACAATTTAAAATACAAATTAAAAAACTTATTTTATAATTGGCCTAAAAAACTTTAAAATATATAAAACTAAAACCCCATTAAAATTTGTAATAGAAAATTTAAAATTCTCAAGCAGTCTTCAATAAAGTCCTTCTCAGTAAGGTAAGCAGGCATGGAAGAAAAGCGTAAGTCAACTGCGGTGGTGAAATCCAATTTTTTTTTTACTACTGGTTCTGTGGATGTGGCTTGGTGGGTGGGGTGTGGCTTGGTGGGCATGGCTTTGTGGGTGTGGTAGGGGAAGGATACTGCAAAATCCCCATTCCCTCCCCACTCTGGAGCCAGCTAGAGGTGGTATTTGCCGGTTCTCTGAACTACTCAATATTTCCTCTACTGGTTCTCCAAAACCTGTCAGAACCTTCTGGATTTCACCCCTGGTCAACTGGCTAAAGAAAAGAAAACCCAGAACAGGAGTCATGAACATTTGCTACAAAGGAGAACGACCCATTGCTCACTCTGTCTAGCTAACCAACATCATGTTTATTCCAATTCTCACTCTCTTGGATTATATGAGGTTGTTTGGTTTTTTTAGAAATAAAAGAAAACAAACAGACTGGGTTAGGTTGGGTCCCAAACTACTCTGTTACTTTATTTGTCATCTACTACATTTCAGGAACATATGACTACTAGCAGGTAGCTGAATGCAATTTCAATAATCTCTAATAGGCAATGCATGGTTAGTAGAAGTGTTGTTTTCCAGTTTTGGGAATTTTCCAGTCCCAGTCAAGAGACTGGGGAGGACAGTTAGCGTACAAACTGCAAAACTCAGCATAGACAATTAGGTGATTCACTTAATTAGATGCAATGTCTGTGTTTAACCAAATAACAGGGTTGGATGGGACCTTAGAGATCTTCTAGTCTACCCATCAGCTCAAGCAGGAGATTCTATTCCTATTGAGACAAATGGCCGTCCAATCTTTTCTTCAAAACCTCCAGTGATGGAGCACTCACAACTTTTGAAGGCAAGCCGTTCCACTGGTTAATTGTTCTCACTGTCCCGAGAAATGAGAAATTGTTTCTCATTTCTAGGTTGGTTCTCTCCTTGGTTAGTCTCTAACAATTGCTTCCCGTTCTGTCTCCAGATGCTTTGGGGAATAGGTTAACCCCCTCTTCCTTGTGGCAGCCCCTCCTTAATTCTAGGTTGTTTCTCTCCTTCATTAGTTTCCATCCATTGCTTCTTGTCTTGTTTTCTGATGGTTTGGAAAATAAATTGATTCAGTTGTTTTTTGTGGCAGCCCCTCAAGTATTGAACAGAACAGAGCAGAGCAGAGCAGAGCAGAGCAGAGCAGAGCAGAACAGAATAACAGAGTTGGAAGGGACCTTGGAGGTCTTCTAGTCCAACCCCCTACCAAGGCAGGAAACCTTACACCACTTTAGAAAAATGGTTATCCAACATCTTCTTAAAAAATTCCCGTGTTGGTGCATTCACAACTTCTGGAGGCAAGTTGTTTAATTACTGATTAATTGTTCTAACTGTCAGGAAATTTTTCCTTAGTTCTAAGTTGCTTCTTTCCTTTATTAATTTCCACCCATTGCTTCTTGTTCTACCCTCAGGTACTTTGGAGAATAGCTTGACTCCCACTTCTTTGTGGCAATCCCTGAGATATTGGAACACTGCTATCATGTCTCCCCGAGTCCTTCTTTTCATCAAACTACACATATCCAGTTCCTGCAACTGTTCTTCATATGTTTTAGCCTCCAGCCCCCTAATCATCTTTGTTGCTCTTCTCTGCACCCTTTCCAGGGTCTCAACATCTTGTTTTCTATCATGACAACCAAAACCAGATGCAAGCTTTTAAAGGCATTGAGCCCAAAACACAGTATAAATCTGATAATCCACAGCATCTCTAAATCTGTCGTGATGCTTCAGAAAGACAATAACAAGAAGAATCACAAAAGCAATGAAAGAAATATCTTTTTGTGCCTCCCCGGCTAATCCTAAGAGTGTTGTTAAACTCATTAATGAACGAAATGAATTTAGAGAAACTGGTCTCTCTCCCTCCCTCTCTCTCTCTCTCTCTCTCTCTTTCTCTGCCTCTTTTTCCATGTTCTCAGTAGAGTTCATTTCTACTTCAACAACTAAGCCAAGGTCACATTAAACTCCTTTCAATTTCCCTCAGTGCTCCAGCTAATGTCAATAGTAGAGCTGCCACGCAGAGCTAAAGACTGATGGTTAGACAAAGCCATTTACACAGGGCCGAGTCTTTCATCTTCCCTCTGCTAGTGACATAAGAAAGCACTGAGGTTATTCTCAACCAGAGACTAAAACTGGCATATTAGAAAAAATGTTATTCTCCTTAGCTGTCACACAAAGGAGCTGAAGAAATGTAGAAATGTTTTGCCTGCCTTGGTCATCAAGGGAGATCACAAAGTGACTTTAATAGCCTTCACTCAGAAATTTTCACATGGTTTAAGCGATTCCAAGTCTGATATTTTCCATTTACACTTCATTGCCATCAGAAAAGAGGGGAAAAAAATCAATATACCTACCTACTCAACTGTGTCACAGGATGTGCTTATAAAAGAAGACATCAGTCTTTCTGGGCATGAAAATATACTTATTCAAATATATCTTATTTAAAATGACATAAATTGTAGAGGTTAGTCAGGATTCGATTTCCTCTAAAATAGAACGGTTTTAAAGTATTCCCCGACTGGCTCAGGAATAAAAATCCTTCATGTTATTGATATATACAAATGCACTTGTTTTATGTTATTAAGTTAAGCCCCTCAGTAATGTACTTGGATGAAGTGACGTGTAAATTCTGCAAGAGAAAGAAGAGAATAAACTATAGAATATTCTTTATTGGCTAAGTATGATTAGACACACAAGGAATCTGTCTCTGGTGCAGAAGCGCTCAGTATATATACAAAACAAAAAAAATAAAGTAATATAATCATAAGAGACCAATAGGAGAAGGTGGTAGAAAAGATGAGAAGGGTAATAATAATACAGCCACACTACATGGGTAAATATCAGTGGTGAAATCCAAATTTTTTTTTACTACTGGTTCTGTGGGCATGGCTTGTTGGGCGTGGCTTGATGGACGTGGCAGGGGAAGGATACTGCAAAATCTCCATTCCCACCCCACTCCAGGGGAAGGATACTGCAAAATCTCCATTCCCACCCTACTCTGGGGCCAGCCAGAGGGGGTATTTGCCGGTTCTCTGAACTACTCAATATTTCCTCTACCAGAACCTGCTGGATTTCACCCCTGGTAAATATACTTAGATATAGGACAGTGCTGTGGGAATTAGGTGTTTAGCAGAGTGATAGCATGAGGGAAAAAATTGTCATTGTGTCTAGTTGTTTTGGTGTGCAATGCCCTATAGTATCATCCTGAGGGAAGGAGTTGAAACAGTTTATGTCCAGGATGTGAAGGGTCCGGAGATATTTTCTCAGCCCACTTTCTGACTTGTGCGATATACAGAGTCTCAATGGAAGGCAGGTGGTTGCAATTGTGTTTTCTGCAGTCCTAACTATTCATTGAGGACTGTATTTGTTCCGTTTGGTTGCTGTACCAAATCAGACAGTTATAGAAGTATAAATGAATAATTCCTCTGAAGAAATGCAGCAGCTCCTTGGGCAGCCTGAGCTTTCTGAGATGATGCAAGAAACATTCTTATGGTCTTCTATAATAAGAATATATTCTTATAGAAATAAAAGCTAGAACATTACTGCCTATTCAGAATTTAGCATTTGGGCCAAACATTGACAAAGAGAATTTACATTCCTAGTTCTTATTTTTATATTAAGGCAAGACTCTTTTTCTCTCATTGGTTTGATTCAAAGGACTTGATGGAAGCCTTAAATCCTTTAAATGCATCTTCCCTCACCTTACTTGCTTAGCAACTACATTTAATACAATAAATTTTCCTAGCAGAATTCCTGGGGACTTTTTTTATTATTATTTAACAAATAAATTTGTATAACCGTCCATCTCACAACTGCAATTCTGAGTAGCACACACGGCCAAGCAAAAACAAAAGCAACAACAATTAATAAGGGGATAATGACAGCCAAGGACTGACCCAACGCAAAAAGTACAAAATTTCCACAAGGGTAGAAGTACATTTTAATCAGACAAGACATGTCAGGGTGCAGCGTGTGAGACACATTAAGGATAATTGGTATCAAATACACATTTTATATGTTTAAAAATGAAAGACAGCATGCCAGCAAGGTGTGATTTGGGGAACACATAGTCAAAATATGATATCAGTGTAAGAAACGTATCTTGCATTCTTAACATGTGATGAAAAGCTGAGAAACAATGAGAAGAACTAAGAAGTACTATAGACACCGAAGCCAAATAAATATTCTCAATATTTCAAAAAGGAGGGAAAAAAAACAACGCTTTTAAGAGCAAGCTGTTCTGATAGCTAAGGGAAGACAAAGCCAGAAAGCTTTAGGCAAGAAGCGAGATGTAGGAGAACTGTACGAAGTCTCCAAGATAGAGATTACAATAAAACATGTCAGTGATGAATCTCACAAGAACATGAAAAAGCTTTTGATAGAAGATCAGAGATACGGTATCAAAATTACGGTTAAGGCAAGATTACTCGAGATGAACTACAGAATGGATTTCCCAATATAGACAAATGAGCTTGAAAGAAGATGGAAATTAAACACTGAACTGTTTTCAAGAGGGAATGTAAAAAGGCAAGAAAGAAAAAAAGAATACAGTAGATAAGAATATACTCAGGAACTTAACCAGGGGTGAAATCTAAAAATTTTCCCTACCGGTTCTGTGGATGTGGCTTAATTAGTGGGCATGGCTTGGTGGTCAGATGACTGGGTGGGCGTGGCCAATAACAATAAATAATAAAAATAATAAACAAAGTATGCAAAACAATAAGAGGTACCAAAAACCAACTTTCACACTTTATACACACACAACACAACGCAACACAACTGACTCCACACAATGTAAAAGCAGCTACACTTCACTCAAAATGGCCTCTGCAACAAGCAGGAACCTCACACAACCATAAAAAAAAACCCAAAACCAACTTTCACACTTTACAGACATACACAACACAACACAACACAACTGACTCATACACACACATACAAAATGCCACATACAGCTTTATGAGATTTTGTGTGGTTGTGTAGTTAGAGTGAAACACTACAGAAACACACCAAATCTCAGAAAGCTGCACAAATATTTTATTTTATTATTTTATTTTATTTAGATTTTTTAGATAAAAGCAGCTAAATTTAAAACTTCCTTAACTTTAAATTGCTATGTCTAAAGAAAAAACAAAACTCCTAAAAAAAACCCCAATTAACTATTTTTTAAAAGCCCCCCCCCACTTACTTACCAAATTGCAGGCACAAGGCAGGCAGATTGAGTTGCTCACCGATGAGATGGATTGCAGGCAGGCAGGTTCAATTGCTAGCTGATGCAATTGATTGCAGCAGCCGAAGCAAACCAAGGCAGGAGTGAGCCCGAAAGAAGCAGCAAGTAGGCAAGTAGGGATTGGGCAGTTGAGTGGGCATGGGCAGGGGTGGGGGGGTGGGCAGGGATTTTTGCTACCGGTTCTCCGAGCTACCCGCCCCCATCACTACCAGATCATGTGATACAGTCCGAACCGGGAGCATTTCACCCCTGAGCTTATCCTACTAGAACAGGGGTGTCAAACTCAAGGCCTGGGGGCCGGATCTGACCTTCAAGGTGCTTAGATCTGGCCCGTGAGGCCGCCCTGGAAACAGCGAAGGACCAGACTGCGGTGCCTCTGCCAGCAAAAACAGAGCTTGTGAGGGGCACACGTGGCCCTCCCATGCTCCGTTTTCATTGGCAGAGGGCTGGAGAAGGCCATTGCAGCTGAAAATGGAGCACAGGAGGACAAATGATCCCCCCAGCCCTGCCCGGGCCACCACAGGTACCCCTGACATGAGTGATGTTGATCTGGCCATGCCCCCCTGCCCCCTCCCAAAGTCAAACACTGAGTTTGACACCTCTGCACTAGAAAGTCAGTGTGGCAGGCAATAGATCAGGATTTAATCAGAAATTGATTGGAATAATACTCATTGAATTCTTGTTGTGTCTGCACCCCCCCAAGCCGGGCCTCCTGCCAGAAAATGACTTGGAAAGTGAGGGGGAAGAGCTGGGAGCACCGGCTTCCCTGGCTCAGCTCCAGAAGCCAGAAGCAGGCCAGGTAGAAGAGATAACGAGGCCTCCGTCCCCTGACTCTCCCCCCCCAGGCCACAACTTCAGACCCAGCTGATGGCAATCAGGCTTGGTTGGACCCTAGGTTTCGTAGGCAGGAGAGGCGGGAACAACAGAAGCAGGGGTGGGACAGGCCTAGGAAGTGCTGAGTCATGGAGCCACACCCCACAGGATATAAAGGCAGCCAGAGCTGCTGTGCCTCTTCGTAGCAGGCAAATTAACTGCTGAACTAAGAGCTGAAGTACTGTTTGACTTATCGATGTCGAGGGAGATAACAGAGCCACTTGGCAGACACTCGCTCTTTTGCTGCCAGGGCTGATAGTGCCGGCTAATTAAGCCATCGCTCGGATGGAGGCAAGGGAAGACAGAACAATTCTATGAAGCTTCTCAGTCATCCAGGTCATGGTTGTCCCAAAGGTGTGTTGTTGTTTTTTCCAAGAGGCAACTGGATTTTTTTGTTTTTTTTTTCTTTGAAGATGTTTCACTTTTCATTCAAGAAGCTTCTTCAGCTCTGGCACATTGAACTGTTTATAGCTTCAGGGGAAGAGAATGTTAAAATGCGAACAGCTTTATGTCAGCTAGCATGGAAGAGGACTCAGTGGCCTTCTGCTGAAGAAGGGACATGAAAAAGAGTGTTATCAAACGTGCTTTTTCAGGAGGCAGCTGGATTTGCTTTGTTTTCCCTTTGAAGACACTTCGCTTCTCATCCAAGAAGCTTCTTCAGTTCTTAGTGAAGTCAGAACTGAAAATGTTTTTTTTTTTTTGGATGACAAGCAAAACATCTTTCAGGAAAAACAAAAAAAAGTCCAGGAGCCTCTTGAAAAACCACCTTTGGGGCAACAATGATCTGAATCACTGAGAGTCTCCATAGAAAAAGAATGTACCATTGATGAGTTACCACAGTGATTCCTCATTTAAGTCTTGGTTAAGAATGAGAGAGAGAGAGAGGGAGCGAGGGAGGGAGGGAGGGAGAGAAAGAGAGAGAGAGGGAGCGAGGAAGGGAGAGAGAGAAAGAGAGAGAGAGAGAGCGAGGGAGGGAAGGAGGGAGAGAAAGAGAGAGGGAGCAAGGGAGGGAGGGAGAGAGAGAAAAAGAGAGAGAGAGCGAGGGAGGGAGGGAGAGAGAAGAGAGAGAGGGAGGCGAGGGAGGGAGAGAGAGAGAGGAGCGAAGGAGGAAGGAGGGAGGGAGAGAGAGAGAGGGAGCAAGGAGGGAGAGAGAGAGGAGGGAAGGAGGAGGGAAGGAGGGAGCAAGGGAGGGAGGGAGAGAGAGAAAGAGAGAGAGAGAGAGGGAGGGAGGGAGAGAGAGAAAGAGAGAGAGAGGGAGCGAGGAAGGGAAGGAGGGAGGGAGAGAGAGAAAGAGAGAGAGAGGGAGCGAGGGAGGGAGAGAGAGAAAGAGAGAGAGAGGGAGGGAGGGAGGGAGAGAGAGAGAGATTTTCAATGAACAAGCAGTTTCAGAAAAATGTAAGGAGAACTGAGAAAAAATAGCTAATCATAAAATAGATAATAGGCCCAACAATCAGATATAAGAGTTTATCCTTGCTTTATCATCTACAGCAGTGGCTTTGACTGGGTAGATCATGCCAGATGGTGGAACATATGGAACCTAATGGGCGTTGCCAGAAGTCTTGATTATACTTCTGAGGAATCTTTTAAATGAAATGCTACTTTGGATGCCGAATCTGGAGGAACAGAGAGAAAGCAAAGGGAGGAGTTATGGTTGCCTATTGTCCCTACGTCTTTCCAATTTATATGGAGATAATGAGCAGCAAGATTGGAATATGGAATCCAAATTGGAAGCTAAAAACTATCATTTGAGATCATCTGCTTTATTAGCCAAAGAAGACATACAGGAGAAGAATTCACCGTGAAACCACAAAATGGAAAAAAAAAAATCTAGGTTGATGGTCTAGAATATGAAGAAGAGAATTGCAATGTCAGTTTGCGGGCTTAGAGAACTTGGAGTTGATGGCGACAAAATGAAGCAAAGCCAGATTGCTTTCTCAGACTCAGGAATAAATAAAATGACCAGGATGCTGGATAAATAAAGCGATGAATCCTAGGAAGGAAGCAGTGGGGAAAAAAAATTAGAGCAGCTCACGAAGGATAAAGACATCTCAATGACAACAGCCATCGTAATAGCTATAGCAATATATTTCTAGCGGTAATGGACAACTCTGGAAGCTGGTCATCGAGAAAGAACCGAAAAGCCTTTGAATTATGGATCGGAAAACTGTGACTAAGAGTTGCACGAACTGCAAGAAAAACCGGTCAATTAGTCCCAAATCAAATAAAACCTGACTGTTCTCTTGAAGTGATGATCTGCAAGCAGAAACTCACACATTTTTGGGGGCATGCGATGACAGCAGATGATGGACTGGGAAAAAAATGATTGTGTCCGGCAAGTAGGAGAGAAGCAGAAGAAAGGCAAGGCAAGGCAACGGATGCGGTAGATGGATGGGATCAAAACGATCGTTGGGATGTCCTTGAAAGCGATTGCTAAAGGCAAGTCGGGATGGCGAACCCTCCTGGCTTGATGGCGCCCGGCGATAGACTGAAGCTCAATTCTCATTAAGAAGGTAAAGCCGGCAAAGATGTTATTGTCCATCAAGCGACAAGGCAGTTACTTACGAAGAACCGAGTTTCTTTCAGCAATGTTTTTGGAAAGTTGAGGTTAAGCAGAAACACATGTTTCGTTTCCTTGGAAACAAATTATTATTATTTTTTTAAAAAATCAGGTTCTTCTTTTGGGGGGTGGGAAGAAACATCTGAGGATGTGGTCTCTCATCTCTGTTTCGAAGTGTAAAGCCTGGCACAGTCTTAATTCTGCAACCATGCCATGATGGCAAGGGTTGTTTATTTGTTTGTTTGTTTGCATGTTTGTTGAAAAAGATTTGTACTTCCTATACGATCTATTTTAATTTATTTCATTTATAACATAACATAATATAATAACAGAGTTGGAAGGGACCTTGGAGGTCTTCTAGTACAACCCCCTGCCCAGGCAGGAAACCCTACACCATTTCAGACAAATGGTTATCCAACATTTTCTTAAAAATTTCCAGTGTTGGAGCATTTACAACTTCTGCAGGCAAGTTGTTCCACTTATTGATTGTTCTAACTGTCAGGAAATTTCTCCTTAGTTCTAAGTTGCTTCTCTCCTTGATTAGTTTCCACCCATTGCTTCTTGTTCTGCCCTCAGGTGTTTTGGAGAATAGCTTGACTTCCTTCTTCTTTGTGGCAGCTCCTGAGATATTGGAACACTGCTATCATGTCTCCCCTAGTCCTTCTTTTCATTAAACTAGACATACTGAGTTCCTGCAACCATTCTTCATATGTTTTAGTCTCCAGTCTCCATTTATTTTATTTTATGATACGTAAAGCCATTTGCTGTAGAAAGCTGAATCTTGGCTTCCAATCTGGATCATGCATTTTTACACACACAAAAAAAAAGAAGCATGCAGCCAACCCTTAACGTTTGTATTTGAAAAACACAATTTGTGCAACGTTTTCCTTTCTCTCCCTCTGATTCATCCACAACAGACACTTTTCTTCCAGTGATAGAATCTGGCTTGGGAGACATTTTGATCCACCTGAAAATCTTGGGTTGATCTTGCAAGGATCCCCTTACAATTTGAGCAGCTTGACTCAGAATAAAAGAATAACGGAGTTGGAAGGGACCTTGGAGGTCTTCTAGTCCAACCCCCTGCTCAAGCAGTAGACCTTATACCATTCCAGACTAGTAGCTGTCCAGCCTCTTCTTAAAAACCTCCAGTGATGGAGCACCTACACCTAAACTGTTCCACTGATTCATTGTTTTCAGCGTCAAGAAATGTCTCCTCAATTCCAGGTTGTTTCTCTCCTTGATTAGTTTTCATCCGTTGTTTCTTGTCTTGCCTTCTGGTGCTTTGGAAAATAAGTTGACCCCTTCTTCTTTGTGGCAGCCCCTCAAATGCTGGAACACTGCTATCATGTCACTCCTAATCCTTCTTTTCACTAGATGATGACTCCTCCTCCTCCTCCTCCTCCTCCTCCTCCTCCTCCTCCTCCTCCTCCTCCTCCTCCTCTTCTTCTTCCTCCTCCTCCTCCTCCTCCTCCTCCTCCTCCTCCTCCTCCTCCTCCTCCTCCTCCTCCTCCTCCTCCTCCTCCTTCTTCTGCAATATCTGTCATCAGACGTCAGCAGTCATGTTGGCGATCCTATTTTTATCAGCAGCCGCATGAAAAAGTGCTGCTGAGTTTTGTCCAAATCACTCCCTTAGATTTTGAAGCCATGATGTTCTTCTTCTGTCTGGACCTCATTTGCCTTCAATCTTTCCTTAGAGGATTAAGTGAAATATGCCATATTTTTCCGGGTGTCACATCACATGTCCAAAATATTCTAACTTTCACTTTTTAATGATTTTGATGATTTTCCTTGGCCTGCCCAGGTGGCTTATCACCTTCTCATTTCTGATTTTGTCAACCCAGCTTATATGTAACAGTCATCTGTACATCCATATTTCAAATGCTTCTAGCCTCTTCAAGTGACTTTCTATCAGAGACCAACTGTCCACTCTTTAGAGCAGGATAGAAAAGATGTAAACATCTAACAAGCTTCATTTTCAGCAGTGGTAAAATTCATGTTTTTTTTACTGCCGGTTCTGTGGGCGTGGTGTGGCTTGGTGGGCATGGCTTGGTGGTTGTGGCAGGGGAAGGATACTGCAAAATCCCCATTCCCTCCCCACTCTTGGGGGAAGGATATTGCAAAATCTCCATTCCCACCCCACTCTGGGGCCAGAGTGGTATTTGCTGGTTCTCCGAACTACTCAAAATTTCCGCTACTGGTTCTCCAGAACCTGTCAGAACCTGCTGGATTTCACCCCTGATTTTCAGCCATAGGCTTATGTCGTGACTGCCAAAGACCTTTTTCATTTTGAAGAATGCTGTTCGAGCTTTCACTATCTTTCTCTTTACTTCAGTGGTCATGTCCCAGCTTTCATGTAAATTAGAACCAAGGTACATGATCCTTTCAACTTTTTCTACTGGTATTCCTTCCAAATTTATCAGTGGTAAATTAATGGGTTGTTTGCTGATGACCGTGATCTTGGTTTTTGAGGTGTTAAACTTCAAGCTGTATTTTTCAGATATTTCTGTGACTCTATGCTTTACCTCAGCGGTTCTCAACCTGTGGGTCGCGACCCCGTTGGGGGTCGAATGACGATTTGCCAGGGATCGCCTTAAGACCATCGGAAATATGGGAAGTATACTTGCGAGTCGAAGAATTGCGAATTCGGCTTCAGGCGTGATGAATTAAAAAAGAGAGAAATCTTTGCTCTGATGTCTCCCCCTCAAGCCAGCTGCAATCACTCCCAATCGCTAGCCTAATCTGGCTTCAGGCGCGATAAACTTAATAGGGGAGGAGTCTCCACTTTAATGCCTCCGTCCTCAAGGCAATCACAAGCAGTTCAGATCGCTAGCCAATACAGCTTCAGGTGCGATAAATTAAAAAAAACAGTTTGCCGCTTTCCCCCCCCTTCTGTGGCTGCTGAGGCACGCTGAGATCGCTGCCTAAAAAAAATAATTTTACGGTTGGGGTCGCCACATCGTGGGGAATTGTATTAAAGGGGTCGCAGCACTATAAAAGTTGAGAACCACTGCTTTACCTAGACTAGACATATCCAATTCCTGCAACCGTTCTTCATATGTTTTAGCCTTCAGTCCCCTAATCATCTTTGTTGCTCTTCTCTATACTCTTTTTTTCAATGAGTCAGAAGAAAATAATTTTTAGCCTATTTTAGCAAATAGGCTAAAAATTTTGGATATTCAATAGACTAGACAAAAGGGAACAGCTATGGGAGAGGAATTGTAAATTAACAATGTCCACTGCATATAAAGAAAATCAATATAAAATGTTTTATAGATGGCCTATACCACCTGAGAAACTGGTGAAAATGTTTAAAGATAAATCAGCTAAATGTTGGAAATGTCATCAGTTACCAGGATCTTATTATCATATGTGGTGGACATGTCCAGAAGCCAAAAACTATTGGGAGAAAATAAAGAGTTGGTTAGAAGAAATAACTCAACAACATATTGATTTAAAACCGGAGTTGTTTTTATGGGGGATCCTATCAGAGAAAATTAGTAAAGAAAATATTTATTTGATTATACATGTAATTACAGCAGCAAAAATAGTTTTTGCGCAAAATTGGAAAGCAGAGAAAATACCCCTGGAAGGAGATATTATTAGAAAAAATTTAGATTGTGCAGAAATGAACAGATTAACTTCGATGACTAAAGAAAGAGAGGATTCAGAATATTTTAAGATACGGGATAAATTTTACCATTGGTTAGAAGAAAGGCACAGATAAGCCATGGATAATTATGTAAGAAAATGATAATAATGTATTTGTGGAAAAATGGTAATAGTTTAGATTGAAGTGAAGAAAGAAGAAACAACAAAATGATGGAGCCAGGAAGAAAACACAGAGACGTCACATGGAAGGAATTGCTGATGTTTTAAATGTATGTTTGTCTATAAAATAAAAAACTTTTTTAAAAAAGAAGAAAATTAGAGGGCTGGCCTCTTGTGGTTGCCATATCCACTTGTTCATTGTGACACCTGAAGCATCCGTTACTAAGTCATCCTCCCCACTTACAAATATTTCAAGGTCAATTTATCAATTTAACAGCTTCATCTTCTTAATCGTGAAACTTCTGTCTCTTTAAGCCAGCAGCGAAAATCTCCGGCTGCTAATTAAAATGGAGTTTTACTAGCAAGTACACAAATTACATCCTGTCAGTAAGTTTATTCTAACTATTGGTCATTTCTAAATGCCTTTTTAATCCCCTAATTTTTACATTAAAATTCAAAAGCCTAACTATCTTAATCACCCTTACATCAAATTCATCATTAAGAAGAGGAAGCCAGATGGTATAATTTTGATCACCTGACTATGGGGATGCTACAATGGTCATAAGTATGAGTCAATTGCCAAGCATCTGAATTTTGATCACCTGACTATGGGGATGCTACAATGGTCATAAGTATGAGTCAATTGCCAAGCATCTGAATTTTGATCACCTGACTATGGGGATGCTACAATGGTCATAAGTATGAGTCAATTGCCAAGCATCTGAATTTTGATCACCTGACTATGGGGATGCTACAATGGTCATAAGTATGAGTCAATTGCCAAGCATCTGAATTTTGATCACCTGACTATGGGGATGCTGCAATGGTCATAAGTATGAGTCAATTGCCAAGCATCTGAATTTTGATCACCTGACTATGGGGATGCTACAATGGTCATAAGTGTGAAAAATAGTCATAAGTCACTTTTGCAGTACCATTGTACCTTTGAATGGTCACTAAATGAATTGCTGTAAATTGAGGAATACCGGTAACCTAGAAGGAAATTTCATGAATGAAAACTTAAGAAAGGATAAAGTTTCTCCTCTTTTTAGGTATACAACTTCTGTTAAATACAGGTAGTCATCGACTTATGACCAAATGGGAGCCCACAAATTCTGTTGCTAAGCTAGTTTTGCTCCGCTTTACAATATTTCTTGCCGCAATTGTTAAGCGAAACACTGTAACCTGGTCAGCCCGGCGAATCTGTCTTCCGCGTCGACTTCGCTTGTCAGACGGTGGTAAAAGGGGATCTCATGACCCCGGGATGCTGCAATGGTCATAAGTATGAGTCAATTGCCAAGCATCTGAATTTTGATCACCTGACTATGGGGATGCTACAATGGTCATAAGTGTGAAAAATAGTCATAAGTCACTTTTGCAGTACCATTGTACCTTTGAATGGTCACTAAATGAATTGCTGTAAATTGAGGAATACCGGTAACCTAGAAGGGAAATTTCATGAATGAAAACTTATGAAAGGATAAAGTTTCTCCTCTTTTATTAGTCCAATCTAATTCCACTGTCTTCTCAATTATTTTTTTCCCTCCTTCAAATGTGCGTTTGGATCTCAGACCAGCAAGCATCACGTTTGCTTAATTCTGTACTATACTGGACATGAAGAAATGGAATCTGCCTTTCTAGTCATCAATCCCTCACCTGAATCATTGGCCTGCCCGAGGGGTAGTATTCACTTACCTTTGTTACCTGTTTGCAAATGTGAGTGCACGCGCCACCTCCGTGCATGCGCAGGACCTTCTCTGTGGGGCTCCCACCCTTTGAACGAACTTCCCCTGGACTTGACAACTGCGGACCTTTGGACTTTCATGAGAACTGAAGACCTATTTGTTTGTTCGCGCAGGACTGGCATAGGATTTTAATTGGATTTTAATTAGTTTTAATGTTTTAACATTTTAAAATTTGGGGTTTTATTCTAAATGTTTTAATTCGGCCATTTGTATAATAAGTTTTTTAAATTATGGTTTTATGTGTATCCTGTTGTTTTTTATCATGGCTGTAAACCGCCCTGAGTCCTTCGGGAGAAGGGCGGTATAAAAATTTAATAAATAATAATAATAATAATAATAATTTGCCTTCCCTACTGGTTCACAAATGTGAGGCCACTCAGGCCATCCACACATGTGCTTTGCTCGCACTTGGGACTTGCACACATGCACATGGCTTAAAAACATGCTTACGTAAGATAGGCATAGAGCTGGGCAGGAGGGCGGGCCCACCTGTGATTTCCGCAACCGGTTCGGGTAAACTGGTACGAACTGGTTGAATACCACCTCTGCTTCAGCTCCTCTTTTTAGGTATACAACTTCTGTTAAATACAGGTAGTCATCGATTTATGACCAAATGGGAGCCCACAAATTCTGTTGCTAAGCGAGAGAGTTGCTAAGCTAGGTTTGCTCCACTTTACAACATTTCTTGCCGCAATTGTTAAGCAAAATGCTGTAACCTGGTCGGTCCGGCGAATCTGTCTTCCGCGTCGACTTCGCTTGTCAGACGGTGGTAAAAGGGGATCACATGACCCCGGGATGCTGCAACGGTCATAAGTATGAGTCAATTGCCAAGCATCTGAATTTTGATCACGTGACTATGGGGATGCTACAATGGTCATAAGTGTGAAAAATAGTCATAAGTCACTTTTGCAGTACCATTGTACCTTTGAATGGTCACTAAATGAATTGCTGTAAATTGAGGAATACCGGTAACCTAGAAGGGAAATTTCATGAATGAAAACTTAAGAAAGGATAAAGTTTCTCCTCTCTTATTGGTCCAATCTAATTCCACTGTCTTCTCAATTATTTTTTTCCCTCCTTCAAATGTGCGTTTGGATCTCAGACCATCAAGCATCACGTTTGCTTAATTCTGTACTATACTGGAGATGAAGAAATGGAATCTGCCTTTCTAGTCATCAATCCCTCACCTGAATCATTGGCCTGCCCCAGGGGTAGTATTCACTTACCTTTGTTACCTGTTTGCAAATGTGAGTGCACACGCCACCTCCGTGCATGCGCAGGACCTTCTGTACATGCACAGTGTGTAAAAAAACAGAATGCAATGACATCCAGGTGGATGGACGGAGCCTTCTGAAGCTGCCGCTACCAGTTTGCCTGAACCGGATAGAACCAGCTCAATACCACCATTGGCCTGCCCCAAATTCTTTATCTGTATTTCAAAATCATGGCATTTAAAGCAGGGGTCTCCAGCCTTGGCAACTTTAAGCCTGGTGGACTTCAACTCCCAGAATTCCCCAGCCAGCAAAGCAAAGCTGGCTGGGGAATTCTGGGAGTTGAAGTCTTCCAGGCTTAAAGTTGCCAAGGTTGGAGACCCCTGATTTAAAGCTTCTGCGTATCTCAAAATGTACTGAAGGTGGAGTCATGACTGGTGTACATCTTATCTCAAAGGTGCTTTTTCAAAAGGCAACTGGACTTCCTTTGTTTTTCTTGAAGACATTTCGCTTCTCACCCAAGAAGCTTCTTCAGTTCTTGCAAAGGAAATCTAGGTAGCTCATTCTTCCAAAAGAACTGAAGAAGCTTCTTGGATGAGAAGCGAAACGTCTTCAAGCAAAACAAAGGAATCCCAGTTGCCTTTTGAAAAAGCACCTTTGGAACAACCATGACCTGGATGACTGAGAATCTCCATAGACATTTGGTGTGGGCTTACACCATAGCTGAACTCACCCAGAATTCCTGTAATAAGCATATGTGCAGACACAAAAGATACATCATGGACGTGGAATGAAGTTGTTAACCAAACACAACTTGGTTGCATTGAACTCACAGGAGCAACTGAGGCCTTCTTTGTCCAAAGTCAACATCTTAGTGACTGGAAGCTGTCAAGGCCAATGACACAGAAGTTTCTCTTCTTGGATATATTCAGCTGCTCTGAAGTGCCATCAAAACTGATGGAAGATCTCTGATTAAACAGGGTTATATTTTCTCCTTTAAGCACTCAACGTATCCATTCAACAGTGAAAAATATGGAGAGCTGTTATCTTAGAATCATCTAAGATAATTCTAAGCAGTGGCACTGCATTAACTTGACAAGAATAAGTTGGTCCCAGTTGCAAATATTTTTTACTTTGGAAACTCTCTGCAGCTCATTTGACAAACATAAAATGAATAAATGTAAGTCTTTGTGATTTGTCCGTTGTCAGTGTGTTAACATGCTTCATCTGAATGTACATTAATGAAGGATGGTTGAAGGAGTTTACACTCCTGATTTAAAGAACAGAAAAACATTTTTTTTTCCAGTGCTATTTTTTTCTCTTTCTCTTTTTCTTTCTGTCTTTTTTTTTTTTTGTTCCTTAGAAGTTCACAAGAGTAGATATACAATTATATCCGACTTGCTGATGCAAAGGAACTGAGCATTTAGTTTCTTGTCACTGTCTCTGAAATTCCTAAAGGTACAATTAGCATTTCATTTGACATAATGTTGAAAGGTTCATAGATTGATCTTCCCTAAAATGCAGCAAGAATTTTTTGAAATGCAAATTTTGACATTTATTAACTTTTATTCCAGATCTGTTTATAGACTGTAAAACTGTGCATACATTTAACTCGAAGAAGCTAAAAGGACAATGTTTAGGAGGATACTCTGTGTTACAATAAAAGTCTGTTTTATTGTTTCAACAATGAAATTTTTATTATCTCAGATTTATGATAGCAGCACAGCAGTTTTTACGGCATGATTCACAGTGTTTTTATAGATATATATTCAACAAACAAGGAAAGAAATTGGACTGCGGGCCCGCTCTCAGGAGTACATTTCCCTACTGAAATAATGTCAACGGTTTTCTACCTTCAAAGTTCTGCATTTTCTAATCAATTAACAATTCTAATTGTGCAGAAACAGGGCTGACTTTGCTCAGAGAATTGGACAGCCAACGTTCCTTGCATTCTTGGCCTAAATTGTTGACTCAAACATTCGGAACATTAATAAACCCATGTTTTTTTTTCAAAAATTAAAGGCAACGTTGCCAACTTATTGCTGTATTTAGGCTGCGGATTGTCAGATTGGTAGGGAAATATGTTTGCATTTTTGGCACATCTTTGCTACCGTCTTCAGGATATTCAGACGTCTGCAGGCCAAACATGGCGCCTTTATTTGTTCCGTTCATATTCTCAGTATGTGTTTTATTCAAGTAAACATTCTAGAAAATAATCCTGGTTAGTAAAAAGCCAACAAGCTCTGCCAGACTAAGAGCAATTAGTTAGAAAAGGGTGTTGCACACTCCATGTGTCCTAGTGCAGTGCTTGCCAATGGGATAAGAGCAGTGGTAAAATCTGAACCGGTTTGCTACCGGTTCGCTGGCCGCGCATGCGCATTGTGCACCAAATGGATGCTGGTTGAGCATGCACAGTACACACCAAAAGGAGGCTTGGGAAGGTAAGTAGAAGTGAGGGGGGTATCAGCTGTGGCACGCAATTTAGCTTAGAAAGCAGGATTTCCTGCTTTCTAGCAAAGCTAAACTGCATTGTACAGCTGATCATCAGAAATACCTGTTCAGAGGAACTACCGGTTCACCCAAACCGGTAACTTTTTAAACTGCTGGTCCAACCGAACTGGTAGCTTTTTTTTACTACTGGTTCGCCCAAACCAGTAGTTTTTATCAACCAAACCAGAGTGAACTAGTAGCATTTCACCCCTGGGTAAGAGTGGAACTAGCAAGTTTATTTGCCTGTCAGATCATCCAACATCTGGATGGGAGGGAGGGAGGGAGAGACAGAGACAGAGGGGGGGGGGAGGGAGAGGGAGAGGGAGGGAGGGAGGGAGGGAGGGAGGGAGAGAGAGAGAGAGAGAGAGAGAGAGAGAGAGAGAGAGAGAGAGAGAGAAAGAGATTCCAACCTCATTAAAATTTCCTCCCTTGGTAAAGAATGGTTCTTGAAACACACTGTTGAGAAATAAAGGATTTTGCACAACTTTTATTGTTGCTTTGTTGACTCCTTAGCATCACTGCATTAGGGTTTCTTAGAACCTCTGTCAGCCACAACCAGCCTGGCCGACTTGGAGTTTTCATATCTAATGACCTAAGTGACAAAGCCCACTGCAACTACATAGCAAAAAAGGCTCTAAGAGTTGTAAACCTAATTTTACGCAGCTTCTTTTCCAAAAACTCTACACTACTAACCAGAGCATACAAAACATTTGCTAGACCTATTCTTGAATACAGCTCACCTGTCTAGAACCCATACCACATCTCTGACATTAATACAATCGAACCTGTCCAGAAATATTTTACAAGAAGAGTTCTCCGCTCCTCTGAAAACAACAAAATACCTTATAACACCAGACTTGAAATCCTGGGATTAGAAAATTTAGAACTCCGCCGACTCCGGCATGACCTGTGTTTAACACAAAGAATCATCTATTGCAATATCCTTCCTGTAAAAGACTACTTCAGCTTCAATCACAATAATACAAGAGCAAACAATAGATTCAAACTTAATGTCAACCGCTTCAAACTTAATTCCAGAAAATATGGCTTCTGTAACAGAGTTGTTAATGCTTGGAACTCACTACCTGACTCTATAGTCTCAACTCAAAATCCCAAAAACTTCAACCAAAAAGTGTCTACTATTGACCTCACCCCATTCCTGAGAGGACTATAAGGGGCGTGCATAAGAGCACAAAAGTGCCTACCGTTCCTGTCCTATTGTTCCCTTTCATTATATCAAATTAATATAGTTGTTGCATACTTTTGCTCATATATATGTTTTTTTTCTTTTATGATGTGTTGTTGTTTTATGTCGATGTTTGCGTATACCGTTGTGACAAAAATAAATAAATAAATAAATAAAAAAGATAGCAGTTTCAATGCACAACTCTGAAGTGATTTCCGAGAAGTCTTAATGGAGTACAATCAATAGCTCAGAGGTCTTCCAATTCCCTGCTCGAGCAGGAGACCCTATACCAGCGGTTCTCAACCTGTGGGTTGCGACCCCATTGGGGGGTCAAATGACGATTTGCCAGGGGTCGCCTAAGACCATAGGAAATATGGGAAGTATACTTGCGAGTCGAAGAATCGCGCTCCAATGGTTGACTCCACAAGCCAGCTGCAGGCTCTTCAAATCGATAGCCGAATTCGGCTTCAGGCGCGATGAATTAAAAAAGAGAGAAAATCTTTGCTCTGATGTCTCCCTCTCAAGCCAGCGGCAATCACTCCCAATCGCTAGCCTAATCTGGCTTCAGGCGCGATAAACTTAACAGGGGAGGAGTCTCCGCTATAATGCCTCCGTCCTCAAGGCAATCGCAAGCAGTTCAGATCGCTAGCCAATACGGCTTCAGGCGCGATCAATTCAAAACGAAAATAATTTTACGGTTGGGGTCGCCACATCGTGGGGAATTGTATCAAAGGGGTCGCAGCACTATAAAGGTTAAGAACCACTGCCCTATACCATTCCTGACAAATGACAGTCCAGTCCCTTTTTAAAAGCCTTCAGTGATGGTGCACCCACAACTTCTAAAGGCAAGTTATTCCATTGGTTGATTGCTCTCACTGGTAGGAAATTTCATGCATGGGAGTTGATGCTGAGGTTTAATTTGGTTCCTGGCTGTGTTAATTTTCTCTATTCATGCCGTACACAGAATTATAGATTAACTGCACCACCACAAAAGCCAACAAATGGTAGTGTGCCCCCTACAGCCATACAATCAACAAAAGCAAAAAAGCGAACACAAAGAAGTAAATAAATCCTGCATGTTTATGTCTTTAAATCTGGTCACAGTTCTTGTAAGAATTGTGCTAGGGTTGTCCAGAATAATAATAATCATAAACAGAAATACACAAAACTGAGAATTGATAAAAATTAGAATTGATCAGAGACACAAAAGTTAACTCTTTTCCCAGGTAAAACAACTTCACCAAGAGTTATTTTTTGGCCTGAATATTGTTCCCATCTCTAGTATTTTTCTTACCACCATAACAAGGAAAAGCATGAATACTGTATGTGGAAAAAAACAAATTCAGAGCATATAAGGATCCTGAGTCAAGCAATCTCCTTTCCTAAATACTGTCTTCCAAACAAGTGTTGGTATAAAATGAAGTAGGTGCTCTATGCCTTGATCATGAAAAACCCAAGCAACATCTAATGTACAGTGGTATCTTTCAAAATGTAGTACTTCTGTTCCAGTACTTTTAAATATATTGTGATAAACTTGACTGGAAAAATTCCTCATGAATTTGTCCTTTATGTCATTTATTATAAAGGGGACTTTCTGTGTTGTTAGTGTTAGGGTTCCAAGGAACACCCCCAACGAAATAAAGCTCTGAGGCTTGAGGTTCCTCAAAGTTCCAATTTATTAGAGATGTCATGTTGGCACAGCTGGGAAAACCCAAATCTGAAAGCTTCCAAGTTTTCCACACCCAGCTGACAGTTCACAGCCCTGCCCCACACCCACAAGTTCATCACATTGTCCAATCAACTCTTCACACTCAATTGGATACAATCTTCAGGCAGTCTCCATCAGACGCAGGATGTCCTTGAATACGGAATGTTGTTATGACTAACTTTCTACCGCTCCAACAACAACCCCTCCCAATTTCCCCAGCTAAAATATGTTGCAGTTAAAAAGCAAAAAAAAAAAAAATTGCCTTCCAAAACCGACAGCCTGTATTGATAGCAGTTGCTAGGGATTGACATTAAGAAATATAGGTTCTGGGCTCATCAGTGGATAATCCAAGTCTTCCAAATTTTACAGGCAGCACAATACAATTTAGCTACAGCATGTTGAAGGGGACTGAATGAGAGATGGTATTCAGCTGGTTCAGTTCGGTTCAGGCGAACTGATAGTGGTGACTGCAGGTGGGACTGCCCACTTGCCCCAGTGTAATGCCATCCTATTTAGCCACATTTTCGAAGCCGGGAGCACGCGCAGAAGGTGCGCACGTGAGCAAAGTGCATGCGCAGAAAGCTGGATGCATGCACAGAAGGTGTCCGTGCGCAGCGAACCAGTAGTAAGAATATGTGAAACCCACCACTGGACTGAATCATACTGATTTGGCAACAACAAGTGTCTATAAAAAAGACCAGAGTTCCTCAGACATTTTACCAAGAGTTGTTGTTGTGACCCAGGCCCAAGTAGGTAGTAGGAAACTCAGTCAGTGTAAAAACAGCAAACTTTATTTGAACAGCTGAAGATTAACTCATTATCAGCATAGTTCAAATAAATTAAAGCAAATTCCTCCCAACAAATTCTCGGTCCTACCACCAACCTTGGTCCAATTAGGCAAACTGCCAAAGGCCTTTCCTGGCAAAAGTTCAGAAGACACCAATACAAAATAAATGCAACAAGACGAAGCTATTAACATTGTTTTCCGGCAAAAAGCCCAAACGCCGTTGCTGGTCTTTTAAGTCTTATGGAAGGGGCCAATCATCTCTTGGCCCTACTCCTGAGTCATCCCCTTTGCTTGAACTGCTCTTGCCTTCTGGCAGCTCTTCTCATGAGTGCATTAGGAACAGGCTCCTCCTGTTCCTTTGCCTCATTACTGTCAGCCTCTGGAGGCTCTGGAGTCCGCACCTCACTATCCAATGGCCCTGGTCCCACCTCAGCCTTCGATGCAGAGCCCTCATCCGGGCCTTCCCCAGCCTCCAGGACTGGCCCACACTCTTCCTCAGCCTCATCGCTGTCCGACTCTGTTGCCAACTCCACAGGCTGCTGGCAGACCACAACAGTTATAAGTTGAGTCTTTGAATGCTTACAGAGGGATGTCATAAAACATGAGCTGTAGTTTCAACAGCTTCCTGTCCACAAGAGCAGAGGCTCAGCTCATAGAGGACTTTGGGGTATTGCCCCCCCACACACCCAAAAATACCAGCTAAGGAGGCGTGTCAAACTCAATTTCATTAAGGGCCACATCAGGGTTGTGTTTGACCTTGGGGGACCGGGGTGGGTATGGCCAGCTTGACATCACTCAGGTCGGGGTGGGGGCCCAAGCACTCTGCCAGCGAAAATAGGCTCCCGAGCTTCATTTTCAACTGCACCAGCCTCCTGCAACCCTTTGCCAGCGAAATCGGAGCATGCGGCCCTCCTGAGCTCCATTTTTTCTGGCAAAGGCACCGTGGGCCAGTCTGCTGTTTCCATGGCAACCCCATGGGCCAAAACTAAGCACCTCATGGGCCGGATCCGGCACCTGGGTCTTGAGTTTGACACCCCTGAGCTAAGGGGAAAGCATTGAAGCATGCTGAAGTTAGTGCTCTTCAGAATTTGAAAAACAGTTATCTCGCTAGCTTGTGTAAAGGGTGCTTGACTGCTGAGAAAAAATGTTCTCTGGTAGAGCAGACTGGCCCTGTTTGTTTCCAGGTCTTAAATACATTTATTTATTTGTCAATCATATATAAGATAACAGATAAAAATATAAACATAATTTGGATACATGAAAAGAGTAAGTAAAAAAAGAAATATTAGGACAGGGATGGTAGGCACGCAGACCTCTTAGGAATGGGGTGAGGTCAACAGTAGACAGTTTAAGCTTAAAGTTTTGGGGGTTTGGGGAAGAAACTACAGAGTCAGGTAGTGCATTCCAGGCATTGACCACTCTGTTACTGAATTGTGTAAACATTGTATAAAACATTGTATAAATGCACTAGACAAATGTTCATAACCCATCACTAGAAACACTTCCCTGGAGTGCTAGATTGCAGAAAATATGACTTCAGTAACAGAGTTGTTAATTTATTTATTTATTTATTTATTTATTTATTTATTTATTTATTTGATTTTTATACCGCCCTTCTCCCGAAGGACTCAGGGCGGTGTACAGGCAAAATAAAAACAGACAAGAAAATATACAGTTTAAAATGCAAGATTAAAAAACTTATTATAATTAGCCTAAAAATTTAAAATATATAAAAACTAAAACCCATTTAAAATTAATAATAAAGATTTTAAAATCGATAAAATCTAAGCCAGCCCCGCGCGAATGAAAAGATGTCTTCAGTTCGCGGCGAAAGGTCCGAAGGTCAGGTATTTGGCGTAAACCCGGGGGAAGCTCGTTCCAGAGTGTGGGAGCCCCCACAGAGAAGGACCTTCCCCTGGGGGCCGCCAGCCGACATTGCTTGGTGGACGGCACCCTGAGAAGTCCCTCTCTGTGAGAGCGTACGGGTCGGTGGGAGGCATGCGGTAACAGCAGGCGGTCCCGTAAGTACCCAGGCCCTAAGCCATGGAGCGCTTTAAAGGTCATAACCAAAACCTTAAAGTGCACCCGAAAGGCCACAGGTAGCCAGTGCAGTCTGCGCAGGAGCGGTGTTACGTGGGAGCTGCGCGAAGCTCCCTCTATCACCCGCGCAGCTGCATTCTGGACTAACTGAAGCCTCCGAGTGCCTGGAATGCATTACCAGACTCTGTGGTGTCTTCCCAAAATCCCCAAAGCTTTAACCAAAAACTATCTACTATTGACCTCACCCCATTCCTAAGAGGTCTATAAGGGGCGTGCATAAGAGCACCAACGTACCTACCGTTCCTGTCCTAATGTTCCCTTTGATTGTATCCAAATTTCGTATAGTTATTACGTATTTATTCTTATATATATGCTTATATATCGTATAGTTATTTCATGCTTATGCTTATATATATATACTGTTATGACAAATAAAATAAGTAAATAAAAATAAAATAAAAAATACCTTTGGTTAAAATCTTGGATTTGGGTTATATAAGGCAAACCATTTTGCAAAGCGTTTCTCCTGACGAGTGATACACGCATTCTTCAAATGACATAAATTACAAACATTCCATAGTTCGGCAAACTCTAGTTCTTTGGTGAATAATTAGCTGTCACTTTGCACGTTTCTAGGCCTGAAATTTATATACCCGTTAAAATCCATGGTGAACATCTGGCAGAACTGAAAAGATGGGTCAGAAAAATTGCTGATGATCTGAAGCTAATTGTTCTTCCTCCAGATTAGCATCTGTGAGTAAATTATTTAGACAAAAGAAAAATAATTCTTGAAGATTTACTTGGTATATATCCAGTTTTAGTATAGACGGTGTTCTTATTTCCCTTAGCTATTGTTGGAAGAAATATCCATCTGGTTCAGTTCCAAGTGAGGAGAAAGACACTGGAAACATAGAGGCTGATTGGAAAGATGGTTTAAGGAGCAGAACCATCAAGCACATGGCCCTGGGCAGCTGACCAAATGGAGCTGAGAGAGAAAGGGGTATTTATACTCTCTCTTGGGCCTTGCCCTTGAGCTTCCTGTTCCTGTGCAAGAAATGTATTCTATTGGTTGTTGTCAGAATCCCAGGGGGATATGCAGGGGTCATAGCTAACTTTGTAGGCTGTCTGTGCCCCAAGCTTGGTAGAAACTTGCTGATGCAATGAAGGAGCTTGTTGGGTAATTCCTATTGTGGCTGAATGGCTTTTCCCTGAAGGATAATCCCATTATCCTGGGTCTGAAGGTCTTTTGTCTTGTAAATAGGCTGGCCCAGTCTTTCTTAATATGCACCAAAATAACTGCTGGGGGCAGGGAAAAGAAGCTCTGAGTTTCTGTCTCCCTTAAGATTTTTATTTCTCTTTTAGAGGAAATATTTTATCCTGCCTTTTTAAACATTTCCTAAAATATTTCACTCTTCTAGGAGAGAGGTGGGTACTAACTATCTACACTATAAAATGCATGCCTTCTTCTTCTTGGCAACTGGTTTCAAGTGAAAAACCGGGAATCTGGTAGCATCTTTTATGGCAAACCAATTTGATTCCAACACATCAGCTTTTATGAACCAGAGGTCACTTCTGTGGATGCTGATGAAAGCTGATATCTTTAAAGAAAGCTTGCAAAAACTTAAACTTGTGAATAAACTTTGTCAGTCTGGACTGCAGTCTTGAACTCTTAATGGAATATTTAACTGGGCCAAGGAAAGAGGCTCTGTTCGATGGTGTAATAGCACATAGGGTCAACATCTTTCATATTACCATAATTGCTATAAAAGGGTCATTCAAAGATCAACCTCAAATTGCAAATTTGCAAATACAGTAGACATAACTTTCCCAATGATACATTTGGACTGAATAAATAATACACATGCCCCTATTAGCAAAAAGAAAACTACTTTATTTTGAATCACTTGTTTTGGGTTTTTTTTTCCATTTTGACCTCTGCCTCTTCTCAGCGGATTCCAGTGATTTGGTATCTACATATCTCATGGCATAAATCTTCAATCTGGCATAAATCTTCATTCTGACATTCAGCTAGCACTTATTTCACTCGCTAGTATTTTTAAAAACTTCTAGATGTTCTTCTCCCTGGCTGCTAAAATCATTTCATTCTGAATGTTGTTTTTGGCTTATTTGATATTTTTTTTGTACATCAGATTGATTCATCAGATTGAATTATGTAGTTAACCAGTTTTCAACTAGCCCGTTTCTGCCTAACTGATGGATTTTGATTTATCTAAGTTGGAAGGCCCCTTTTGCTCATAAGCAAGGGATGGAAAGCTAGCTTTTTTCAGCTATCCCAAAACTGATGCCTTTTGGAGGAACGGAGGGCAAGGAAGCAGGTTGGTGTCCCCCAGCCCAAGGATGCACAAAGTCTTCAAGTTGAACAGATCTGCTTTCTGAGATTCTATACCAGGTAACTTTAGGACTTGTGGACTTCAACTCCCAGAATTCCTCAGCCAGCATGCGCTCTATACAATCCTCTTTAAAGCTATCCACATTAATGGCCATATTCACTTCTTGTGCCAATGAATTCCACAGGATACTTACACGTAAAGAATAGGAGTAGCATGGCAGCCTAGTGGTGAAGATGCTCATCTCCCATTCAGAAGGCTGAGAGTTCAATCCTAGGTAATGGCAGATGTTTCTCTCTCAGGGCGCAAAGAGAAAATATCTGCTGTGAACTCCATGTGGGCATCAGGAAGGGCATCCGGACGGTAAACACTTAGCTTCTGACTCTCTCCCAAATTAAGGGATTACAGGGTCACAAAAAAAAAATAACTTACTTGTAAAGAATGACTTTCTTTTCTCTAAATCTCCTTCCAATCAACTTCATCAGAAGACCGCGTTGGAAATTACTAAGGATTCTGAACTCAAGTTGATTGATAGATGGGGAAAAGAAGTCGACATTTATGTAGCTATATAGAAACCCTGAAGAGGGGTTTAGTTTGACCTTTTGGATCTCATAAAATGTGGTACCTAGAAAGAAAATCTTTAAAATCATAATTGCTCCATCTGTAACTGATTCAGAATTTTGACTGTATAGTTTAGCATACATTTCATTTAACTGGATTTTGCGAGCTAGGCTTACCCATATCTGCAACAGTTAATTAGGAAAGCCAAAATCACAACTTTACTCACTTGCAAATACTGAATTAAAGACTGTCTGAACTTTTTGCATCAGCAGTAATGAGTAGTCGGATTATTTTTATATAAATGTTTCAGCTTTACGATACAAGTTGCATAATTCTCCCACAAAGGCTTTGTAAAAGCCATTTCAAAATTACAGAAAGATATTTTGTAATTAGACCCCACTCATTTTTCTGTGTCACTGAAAAGACAAAGCAAATGCTGATTAAAGCAATTAAAAGTTCCCTTTGCCGAAAGAGATGTGCTCTTTTTATTTTGTTTGTACATATCTTAATAAGCACTAGCAAACTCTAAATGCAATCTGTCATCAGTTATATTTGTAGATTTCTCTACTGTCGGGCCATTTTCATGCTTAATTTTCTGCTTTATATACAAATGAAAGGCAACTTGTTATCCAGAATCCCTTCCATGTTTAATTAAGAAATATCACCGCCACAAAAAAATACGTTCAGCGCAGATTCATGGTGAACTAGATGTCCCTGAAGGAGCTGGGATGACCTTGTGGTGAGGATCAGTAACCAGATTGTGAAATCTGGCCAGCACAGTCTTTCCAGATAAAGGAGAGAGTGTGAGATCACCCACATGCCCTCTGGACAGATGTTCTTCATGAGTAGAGGGGAGGAACTGAGGTTTTTGCAGTTGGCTTGTAAGAGGAGTGTCTGTGAGTTGAGCATTTTCAATCAGCGTCATAGCCGCAAAAGATGGTAAAAGGGCAACGTTACAGAAGTATTGGGCAATTTGAAATGATTGGATAACATATAAATCTACAGGGACGTGGTGGCTCAGGGGCTAGGATGTTGAGCTTGTCGATCGAAAGATCGGCAGCTCAACAGTTCGAATCCCTAGTGCTGCCGTGTAACGAGGTGAGCTCCCGTTACTTGTCCCAGCTTCTGCCAACCTAGTAGTTTCGAAAGCACGTAAAAATGCAAGTAGAAAAAATAGGGACCACCTTTGGTGGGAAGGTAACAGTGCACCTTTGGTGTTGAGTCATGCCGGCCACATGACCACAGAGATGTCTTCGGACAGCGCCGGCTCTTCAGCTTTGAAACGGAGATGAGCACCGCCCCCTAGAATCGGCAACAACTAGCACATATGTGTGAGGGGAACCTTTACCTTTACTATAAATCTATGTGCTGCCTTGATCACACACACTGTTGTGACCCAGGCTCAAGTAGGTAGTAATAAACTTAGTCCGTGAAAAAACAAACTTTATTCAAACAGCTGGGAATTACTTCATTCCCAGCGTCATTCAACTCAAAGTAAAACAAATGCCTCCCAACACAAATTCCTCGGTTATCTCACAAACCTCAGTTCAATTAGGCAAACTGACAAAGGCCCTTCCTGGCAAATGTCCAGAAGGCACAAAAACAAAGACGTACAAAAAGCAGAGGACGCAGCTACAATATTGTTTTCTGGCAAACCTGAAACACTGGTGCTGGTCTGTTTTAAGCCTTATGGGAGGAGCTAGTCATCTCTTGGCCCTACTCCTGAGTTTTCCTCTCTGCTTGAGCTGCTCTTGCCTTCTGACAGCTCTTCTCATGCGTGCATTAGGAACAGACGCCTCCTGTTCCTCTGCCTCACTACTATCAGTCTCTGGAGACTCTGGAATCCGCACCTCACTTCCCGATGGCCTTGGCCTTACCTCAGCCTCATCGCTGTCCGATTCCATTGCCAGCTCCGTAGGCTGCTGATGGACCACAACACACACACACACACACACACACACACACACACACACCACAGTGAGTTTAAAGGATTTTATTCAAAACCCCAGCAGTTCCAAGTTATATCACACAACCAGAGGGTACGTTTGCCACCTCAGCAAGACTGGAGTGATGCAGGAGCTCTCTACAAGGCTCAGTCCACAAAGACTCAAGAGTCCACAGTCCAAACACAAGTTTGAGAAGCAAGACACAAGAAACAGGAATACGAAGCAAGGAACTGGACACGTTCCAGCAATGCCCATCTTTTGCAGTGGGATTAAATAGGCAATGCCCATATGGCCCTTCACAATGAGTGAGGCTGCCTCCTTGGCTGATCAGCATTACACTTTTTTCCTCTCCGTGTCAGCATTATCCGCCAAAATCAGAACTCCGAGGCAGGCAGATTCCTCAAAGAACATGTTTATTGGATACATCATATTGGCTCAGCCAGTGAAAACCAACACTAACAGTTCCCGTGGTTTCCCCCACCTAATTAAAAGAGCAAATATTTCCCTCCCCGGACGTCACTGGTCACATTGTCCAATGAAAATAGCTGGCTGCTTGGTCACTCCTCTCCTCTTTCAACTGCCACCTGTTGGGATGACCTTGGTTCCCACAAGAAAACTTTTTGTTTTGACTGTTAGTCGGTCTTTCTCCTTCTCCCTCCCTTTCCCCACTCAGAGTTTGTGGCAATTATGACACAGCAAAAGGTGGCTTCAGCCAGGTTCACTTCAGAGTTGACACTCTGTCCTGCACATCCTTGGATTGAGAGGAGGTATGGACTCTCTCTCCTTCCTCTCTCACCTTCCTCATTTTTGCTGACCATTGTCAGCTACTGTTTTTTCCTTGCCCAAAGCCTCCAAGCTAACCTGCTGCACTTGCAGCTCTTTTAACTCAGTTTCAGCCTGCCATTCATCTGATCATTCCAGCTGTGGCTGATCTGTTGAGCTGGAGCCCTCAGCTTCCTGGTCCAAGATTCCCCATACTCCTGTACTCTTCTCCCCAAAGGTGACAGGACTTCCTCCTCCCCTTTCTCCTCCTCCTCATTCAAATTCACATCTGAAGAGGAAGCCTGAAGTATGTCTATGATAGGTGTCAGCAGCCTGCAGCTCCGAAGCCACATGCGGCTCTTTGGGTCCTCTGCTGTGGCTCCCTGTTGGGTGATCCCACCACTGGCTGGCCCCACCCCTCACCCTCCCTTCCCAGTGACTCCTCACCTGGCCTGAGCAGGTAAGGGCGACAGCGGGGGATGGAGAAGCAGCCAGGGCAGAGACAGAGAGATACAGAGAGAGGGGGAGAGAGAGAGACTAGAGAGATATAGAGAGGGGAGGGGAGAGAGGGAGAAAGGCGGGAGGGAGGGAGGGAGGGAGAGATGTCAAAAGCGTTTTGTGGTTCCTGGTGTTTTTTAACTACCGGTTCTTTGCCCTAATGACCAGCTGGGTAGGCGTGGCTGGGGGTGGGCATGTGACTGGTAGAAGTGAGTGATGTCGTTGGCCACACCCACCCAGGTTTTGTGGCTCCCAGTGTTTTCTTTTCTGTAGGAAACAGGTCCAAATGGCTCTTCGAGTGTTTAAGGTTGCAGACCCCGGCTATGACATCTGTAAGTAAAATACTCAGATCTGGGCATCATTTTCTAAGGAGGAACCTGGGGGTTACGATTATACTTTGCATGCCAATTTGCCTTCGTTGTACACTCCAATCACTTTGATTCTTTTAAAGGTAGGTGGAATATTTCTGCAATGAAACTCAAGAAACAGGCGCTCCTTATCTTCAATGCCTCTTTCGATCCATCAGCCAACAGCTTTCTTTTAAAAATTATTTATAGTGTTTACAGTGTTTATAGTATATGGTGTTTATTGTGCTCAGCAATAAAGCCACGCTCTGCTGAATTTTATCTAGAATGAATGTGATCAAAGTGGAAAATGGAAAAGAAACATATTTTAAAGCTCATCGATAGACATTCGTTTTTGTAATTAATATCCAAAGAAACTATGGAGCATTGAAAAAGCAGTTACAATCATTTTCTCCAGTCTAACACACTAAAAATATTACACTCAACTAAAACCAAGTCCAGGGCCTAGAAGTTTTATTCCCGCAATAGTCAGGTCAGTAGCGTTCATAAAATTGTGAGTATTTCAGTAACCAATCACATTATAAGGTACTATTAAAAAAATAGGAAACAGGACTTGTAATGAATCAATTGTGGATGGTCCCTGTACTTCTCTCAATAGTTTTCACCATTGTTTTCATGCACGTGTTTTCCTGATTCTCAGCATGTGCTCTGCCACTGAAGTGAATTATTTTACATTACAGGTCATCTTCACTAGCCGATCATTTCAATACTGACTACGTCTCATTCATTCCCTTTGCGTTCCCCAGCCAGCTTTCCTGCTTTTGAAGGTTTATAGATGGCCTGTGAGATACATTTGCAGTATAATCACAATAAAACACTTGTGATGTTTTCCATTCTGCCAACTTCTCCCACACTTAGAACCCACCGTGTTTGGTATTTCATCTAACGATAAGCACAGATTCTGAAAATGTTTTGTCCTCTTTGCCATTTGACCTCTCATGGTGAAGATTTTCTTCTTCTTCTTCCTCTTCTTTATCTTTATTCATTAAACAGGAAACTCAGTCAACTGAACATTCAAAAATGCATCACGAATACCATTGACTGGTGCTAATGGTTGATACGGGTTGCTGCCAGCATCCTAGGTATCAATCTAATATTATTATTGTTATTTTTATTATTATCTTTTATTCATTAAACATGAAACTCAGTCAACTAAGCATTTAAAAATGTATCATAAATACCATTGACTGGTGCTAATGATTGATGCAAGTTGCTGCCAGCGTCCTAGGTATAACCAAGTATTATTAATAATATTATTATTTATTTTATTCATTAAACATGAAACTCAGTCAACTGATCATTTAAAAATGTATCACAAATATCATTGACTGGTGCTAATGGTTAATAGGGGTTGCTGCCAGCGACCTAGGTATAAAATCATCATCATCATCATCATCATCATCATCATCATCATCATCATCATCATCATCATCTACTTTATTCATTAAACATGAAACTCAGTCAACTGAACATTCAAAAATGCATCACAAATACCATTGACCGGTGCTAATGGTTGATACGGGTTGCTGCCAGCATCCTAGGTATCAACGAACTACCTTCTTAAGATATATGATGTTCCAAGTAGCGCAGTTTTTTGCAGTTCCATTGGTGTTATTGCAGGAAGCTGCAATTTGTTGCTGTATCTTATTAAATTCTTGGACATGGTACCAAGTGCCCCGATGACAATGGGTATCACTGTTACATGTTTCATCCATAGCTGTGTAGTTTCGATGGCCAGGTCGCGATATTTCATGATTTTTTCCAGTTCTTTTTCTTCGACTCTGACATCTCCTGGTACCGCGATGTCAATAAACTGTACATTTCGGTTTTCGACGACTGTGATATCTGGTGTGTTGTGTTCCAAGTGACGATCCGTCTGTATTTGAGGGTCTCACAAGATCTTCACCTTCTCATTTTCTATAACATTTTCCACTTTATGTTCCCATGATTTTTTGGATATAGGCAAGTCGTATTTTTTACATAATGACCAGTGGATTAATTTAGCAACTCGGTCATGTCTAGCTTTGTAATCAGTTTGTGCGATTTTGCTGCGTTCACATATTAAATGGGAAAATAATAATAATAATAATAATAATAATAATAATAATAATAATAATAATAATAATAATAATAATAATAATAATAATAATATAGTCAGCCAGATATTCAGACTGGATTTGGCATTTCTGTCTACCTATTGAGTCCTTACAAAGGACCTGTGATAGGCAAATCTGGATGTTTGACGGTGTTACAGATATCATTGCAGGATAGAAGCAATTCCAAGGAAAGCTGCCTTCTGCAATTGACTGATGGCAAATTTGTCAATGCCTACAGTGTTCAAGTGGTGCTCCAGTTGTTTTGACACTGCACCCAAGGCGCCTATGACTATTGGTACTACCCTTGCTTGCCTTTGCCATAGTCGTTCTATTTCTATTTGAAAGTCTTTGTATGCTTCTTATCCTGCCTTCAGGTGCTTTGGAGAATAGCTTGACTCCCTCTTCTTTGTGGCAGCCTCTTAGATAATAGAACACTGTTATCATGTCCCCCATAATTCTTTTTTTCCATTTAATTAGACATACTCCATTCATGCGATGTTCTTCATATCTTTTAGCTTCTAGTCCCCTAATCATCCAGTTCCTCTATTCTGCATCATTATCAATTGTGTTGTAAATGTTGTACCTTGATGAATGTATCTTTTCTTTTATGTACACTGAGAGCATATGCACCAAGACAAATTCCTTGTGTGTCCAATCACACTTGGCCAATAAAATTCTATTCTATTCTATTCTATTATTATTAATATTATTATTATATCAAAATTATGTTGAAATTCTAGAAAGAGTGCAGAGAAGAGGAACTGGATGATTAGGGGACTGGAGGCTAAAAGATATAACGAACATTGCACGAATAGGGCATGTCTAGTTTGATGAAAAGAAGGACCAGGGGAGACATGATAGCAGCCTTCCAATATCTCAGCATTTGCCACAAAGAAGAGGGGTGTCAACCTATTCTCCAAAACACGTGAAGGCAGGACAAGAAGCAATGGATAGAAACTAATCAAGGATACAAGCAACCTAGAACAAAGGAGAGATTCCATGACAGAATAATTAATCAGTGGAACGGTTTGCCTTTAGAAGTTGTGGGTGCTGCATCAGTGGAGGTTTTCAAGAAACTGTCTGAAATGGTAGAGGGTCTCCTGCTTGAGCAGGGGGTTGGACTAGAAGACCTCTAAAGTCCTTTCCAACTCAGTTATTTTGTTATTTATATAATCTCTTGATTGATTGATTGATTGATTGATTGATTGCCACTATGGTGGTCTTCTCTAAGCAACCAGATAGATAGACTTTTCCCAAGAAGATCTATCTCCAATAAGGCTCTCTGGTCTCCCAATGGTACGTCTATCAGTGCTGTAAGTGAATTCACCCATTTTACATCTTGCTTCCTTCCATCTTTCCCAACATTTTCACTTTGTTCTATCCTGTTTCTTTAAAGTCCAAATTTTGCTTCCATACAGAGTCAAAAGGAAAACTATTGCTTGTGTGATTCTAGTCTTTCTAGTTATAGGGACATCATGGCAATTGAATATCTACTCCAAGGCTTCTTTGCTACCCTTCAAATTGGTAATCTGCAGCATATTTATTGGCTAATGATCCAGATAGACAATCCCATCAACTACCTCATTGCCAGTTCAAAGGCTGCTTAGTATATTGTTGTCATTAGTCTGGTTTTCTCTGTATGTAAATGTAGTCCCATTTTTCCACTGTGCTCCTTGACTTTCATTATTAGAGTTTACAGATCATTTGCATTTCTGACTATCAGGGGTGGGTCATCAGCATACTGCATCTTATTGATCTTCGGTTTTAAAATTATGTTCATCCTCATCCAGTCCAGGTACCCTTAATACATAATCATCTGTTTTGTGTTTTGTAAAGTGTATTTTATTTTTCTATGTTGCCTGGGGAGACATAGCCTAACAAGTGCCATGTAAGCCATTTGAACAAATAAATTCAAAAGTGAACAAAGGAATATGACATCTAGTAGTGAGTTCACTGGACTACACTTGCATTTTGAACATTATGGTCTGCCAAGAACCATGGATGAGTTGAAGTTCATCAGTACTTAGATGGCCACATCTTTCTGGTTTCACTTTGGGTTTGAAAGATAGATGTTTACCATCTAAAATCAACACAAAGTACTACAATTCAAAGATGCTAGCATCCTCAAAGCTTTAACCCAGAGGTGAAATTCAATTTTTTTTTACTACCAGTTCTGTGGGCATGGCTTGGCGGGCATTGTGTGGCTTGGTGGGTGTGGCAGGGGAAGGATACTGCAAAATCTCCATTTTCACCCCACTCCAAGGGAAGGATAGTGTAAAATCCCCATTCCCTCCCCACTCCTGGGGGAAGGATATTGCAAAATCTCCATTCTCACCCCACTCCTGGGGGAAGGATATTGCAAAATCTCCATTCTCACCTCACTCCTGGGGGAAGGATATTGCAAAATCTCCATTCTCACCCCACTCCTGGGGGAAGGATATTGCAAAATCTCCATTCTCATCTCACTCCTGGGGGAAGGATATTGCAAAATCTCCATTCTCACCCCACTCCTGGGGGAAGGATATTGCAAAATCTCCATTCTCACCCCACTCCTGGGGGAAGGATATTGCAAAATCTCCATTCTCACCTCACTCCTGGGGGAAGGATATTGCAAAATCTCCATTTGCAAAATCTCCATTCTCACCCCATTCCTGGGGGAAGGATATTGCAAAATCTCCATTCTCACCTCACTCCTGGGGGAAGGATATTGCAAAATCTCCATTCTCACCCCACTCCTGGGGGAAGGATATTGCAAAATCTCCATTCTCACCCCACTCCTGGGGGAAGGATATTGCAAAATCTCCATTCTCACCCCACTCCTGGGGGAAGGATATTGCAAAATCTCCATTCTCACCCCACTCCTGGGGGAAGGATATTGCAAAATCTCCATTCTCACCTCACTCCTGGGGGAAGGATATTGCAAAATCTCCATTCTCACCTCACTCCTGGGGGAAGGATATTGCAAAATCTCCATTCTCACCCCACTCCTGGGGGAAGGATATTGCAAAATCTCCATTCTCACCTCACTCCTGGGGGAAGGATATTGCAAAATCTCCATTCTCACCCCACTCCTGGGGGAAGGATATTGCAAAATCTCCATTCTCACCCCACTCCTGGGGGAAGGATATTGCAAAATCTCCATTCTCACCCCACTCCTGGGGGAAGGATATTGCAAAATCTCCATTCTCACCCCACTCCTGGGGGAAGGATATTGCAAAATCTCCATTCTCACCCCACTCCTGGGGGAAGGATATTGCAAAATCTCCATTCTCACCTCACTCCTGGGGGAAGGATATTGCAAAATCTCCATTCTCACCTCACTCCTGGGGGAAGGATATTGCAAAATCTCCATTCTCACCCCACTCCTGGGGGAAGGATATTGCAAAATCTCCATTCTCACCCCACTCCTGGGGGAAGGATATTGCAAAATCTCCATTCTCACCTCACTCCTGGGGGAAGGATATTGCAAAATCTCCATTCTCACCTCACTCCTGGGGGAAGGATATTGCAAAATCTCCATTCTCACCCCATTCCTGGGGGAAGGATATTGCAAAATCTCCATTCTCACCTCACTCCTGGGGGAAGGATATTGCAAAATCTCCATTCTCACCTCACTCCTGGGGGAAGGATATTGCAAAATCTCCATTCTCATCTCACTCCTGGGGGAAGGATATTGCAAAATCTCCATTCTCACCTCACTCCTGGGGGAAGGATATTGCAAAATCTCCATTCTCACCTCACTCCTGGGGGAAGGATATTGCAAAATCTCCATTCTCACCACTCCTGGGGAAGGATATTGCAAAATCTCATTCTCACCTCACTCCTGGGGGAAGGATATTGCAAAATCTCCATTCTCACCTCACTCCTGGGGGAAGGATATTGCAAAATCTCCATTCTCACCTCACTCCTGGGGGAAGGATATTGCAAAATCTCCATTCTCACCTCACTCCTGGGGGAAGGATATTGCAAAATCTCCATTCTCACCTCACTCCTGGGGGAAGGATATTGCAAAATCTCCATTCTCACCTCACTCCTGGGGGAAGGATATTGCAAAATCTCCATTCTCACCCCACTCCTGGGGGAAGGATATTGCAAAATCTCCATTCTCACCCCACTCCTGGGGGAAGGATATTGCAAAATCTCCATTCTCACCCCACTCCTGGGGGAAGGATATTGCAAAATCTCCATTCTCACCTCACTCCTGGGGGAAGGATATTGCAAAATCTCCATTCTCACCCCACTCCTGGGGGAAGGATATTGCAAAATCTCCATTCTCACCCCACTCCTGGGGGAAGGATATTGCAAAATCTCCATTCTCACCACTCCTGGGGAAGGATATTGCAAAATCTCATTCTCACCCCACTCCTGGGGGAAGGATATTGCAAAATCTCCATTCTCACCCCACTCCTGGGGGAAGGATATTGCAAAATCTCCATTCTCACCTCACTCCTGGGGGAAGGATATTGCAAAATCTCCATTCTCACCTCACTCCTGGGGGAAGGATATTGCAAAATCTCCATTCTCACCTCACTCCTGGGGGAAGGATATTGCAAAATCTCCATTCTCACCTCACTCCTGGGGGAAGGATATTGCAAAATCTCCATTCTCACCTCACTCCTGGGGGAAGGATATTGCAAAATCTCCATTCTCATCTCACTCCTGGGGGAAGGATATTGCAAAATCTCCATTCTCACCTCACTCCTGGGGGAAGGATATTGCAAAATCTCCATTCTCACCCCACTCCTGGGGGAAGGATATTGCAAAATCTCCATTCTCACCTCACTCCTGGGGAAGGATATTGCAAAATCTCCATTCTCACTCACTCCTGGGGAAGGATATTGCAAAATTTCCATTCTCACTCCTGGGGGAAGGATATTGCAAAATCTCCATTCTCACCCCACTCCTGGGGGAAGGATATTGCAAAATCTCCATTCTCACCTCACTCCTGGGGGAAGGATATTGCAAAATCTCCATTCTCACCCCACTCCTGGGGGAAGGATATTGCAAAATCTCCATTCTCACCTCACTCCTGGGGGAAGGATATTGCAAAATCTCCATTCTCACCTCACTCCTGGGGGAAGGATATTGCAAAATCTCCATTCTCACCCCACTCCTGGGGGAAGGATATTGCAAAATCTCCATTCTCACCCCACTCCTGGGGGAAGGATATTGCAAAATCTCCATTCTCACCTCACTCCTGGGGGAAGGATATTGCAAAATCTCCATTCTCACCTCACTCCTGGGGGAAGGATATTGCAAAATCTCCATTCTCACCTCACTCCTGGGGGAAGGATATTGCAAAATCTCCATTCCCACCCCACTCTGGAAGCACCCAAAGGCGGTATTTGCCGGTTCTCCGAACTACTCAAACTTTCTACTACCGGTTCTCCAGAACCTGTCAGAACCTGCTGGATTTCACCCCTGCTTTAACCCCCACCCCCAGAAACTACTCAGAGCTAAAATATATCCGAGCTCCTTAACTTTGTTGCTTTTCTTCACTTACCAGACTTAGCTTTCCATCCTATTTTCAGGGCTACCTGCCTATTATCTTCTCTTGCTTAGAGATACTCACTGGAAGACGGAAAACGTTTTAAGATGGTTTCTCTCTCCACAAGCAAACAGAGACAAAGCTCAGTGTTCTGAAGGGATGAGTACTTTCCAACAGCTCAGTGATATTTTCAAGGGCTAGTGTCAACTCTCCCTGTCTGCATCTCACTTTAGAAACCCGTGCTTCGAGGAGCTTAGTGACATGTTTTGATTTCACCTTCATATTAAGAAAAGTCTGGAAACTCTGAGCTAATCTACCTGTTTTTCATTCTTGTTTATTGAAGGGAGATGGGCAGAATTACCATGTAGTTTCAAAGCTTTTGTTGCTGTGAAAGGCTCACACTCTGGATTTCCATGCTAGGGTCATGTGCCAGCCAGTTAAGCTCAGGTCTTAGACTCTCTTGACTATCAATTTTCGATAAAAACTGTGGGGTTGTTGTTATTTGTGGGGACTCAGGAGCTTCTGCAACTGAACCTAGCTTTGAGTACTGTTGAAAATTTGGCCATCCTCTGCTGTTATTGAGGAGCTCCTAACATCATCTAGTGGCCCTTGAGGACCTTTTGGACCTCAAGGACCACTGCATTCATAATTTTAAATCCCATGGACCACTAATATGATCTGCCTAATGAATGGCTGGGTGGGTGGGGCTAGGTGGTCATGTGACTGGTTTGGTGTGGGCAGCTCGATGGCCAACTCAATGTCACTCACATGGAGGGGTGCCTTGCCGGCCTCTACTCACCCCTCTCCTGCCAGCCACTCCTCGCCTCCCTGCCCAGGCTCCTTAGGACCCCAACAGGAAGCAGTTGTTGGAGCTAAGCAGCCACCATGAAAAAGAGTTGGCAAAACATCTGTCTCAGTTCAAATTGGATCTGAACGAGAAGGAGGCTCAGCAGAAGCACCTCACTCAGGACTACGAGCATAGACTTTCCAAGCAGACGGAAGATCTGTGGGAGTGCAAGGCCAGGAACTGGCGCCTGGAGGCTCAGCGGGTTGAGATGGTCAGCCAGTTCCAGGCCATGATGCAGTCCCACTGGAACAAGGCCCTCCAGCTCCTTGCCACCAGCGGCACTTCCCTCCAGCCTTTGCCCAAAGCCCCGCACCAGGAGGCTGAAGCAGACCCCAAGTAGGAATTTCTGGCCCCCTCCAACCCACACAAAAAGACTCCAAAGGGGGAGACTCTCTGCAGCAACACAAACATTCATTGCACATATCCGGCCCAGGGGGCATAGTTTGAGGACCCCTGATTTAGTGCAATATTTTAAAAAATGCAAATAATTTTTCTGCGGACCACCAAAATATTCTCACAGACCACCAGTGGTTCACGGACCACCAGTTGGTGACCGCTGCTTGTAAGAAATATGGATGTTATCTTGCTTGGCATGTCTGCTTTTAATATTTTTGTTTTTAACTCTGTTTGCTTGAGTTAGTAATAAAGCTTAAAATCTAAAAAGAAAGAAAGAAAGAAAGAAAAAGAAAAAGAAGGACTATCTGACTCACTCAACCACACTGCGTCTCTTTCACAGAAAACAGAACCTGTCTTCTGCTCAGGGCATCTCCCCGATAACCTGGTTCATTCACAAGGGCTATTTTTACTTTTTATTATTCCATAAACTCTTCCCCTTTTGTGCTAATTTAGAAAACTTCAGACCCGGCCGCCAGGCAGGTGAGCTGCCCCACCCCACCCCTCCCCGCTCGCGAGATGCTTCGCTGCCATTGACCTCGCCACTTCTCCTAAATAGCCCGAGAAGGGCAACAAAATTGTCAATTAGATTTGCGGTATGCTGGACTCAGCCTCACTTCCACTTGACTGCATAATCATGCATATCTTTTCTCCTATATCGGGAGCTGTTCAAGCCTATAATAACTAGGGTTCAACAAGTCTGAAATGCTTTCTCTTGCCGATGATATGGAAATTGTTGATTTGCTACAGATTACTCAGGGTCTTGGCAGAATGTCACACCTCTGAAAGCTCAGACAACACGGAATAGCAGGAGAAATATCAGCACTAAGGAGACCATCGGACTGTCATATTCTCAAAGGAGAGAATGGGATAGATGCTACAGAGCACTGCACACCGGAACAACTAGACACAAGAACAGTTTTTTCCTGAAGGCCGTCACTCTGCTAAACAAATAATTCCCTCAACACTGCCAAACTATTTACTAAATCTACACTACTATTAATCTTCTCATCGTTTTCATCACCAATCTCTTTCCACTTACGACTGTATGACTGTAACTTTTTGTTGCTATCATTAAGGGTTAAATTGCAACCTATGACCATTATTTGATGTATTTTTTTTCTTTTTTCTTTTTCTTTTATGTACATTGAGAGCATATGCACCAAAACAAATTCCTTGTGTGTCCAATCACACTTGGCCAATAACATTCTATTCTATGATCAGGTCCTGTATTGTCATGTCTATCCCTCCCCGATAGTCTCTCCTGACTGGAGGATTCATCCTGTTAGCAGGAAATAATCTTAAAACTCACATTAGGATTAGAGAACGAACTTCCTATCTGCAAAGCAGATTCACATCTTCAGACAGTTTGCAAAAGGTAACTACCGTATTTTTCAGAGTATAAGACGCTCCGGAGTATTAGACGTACATTGGTTTTTGGGGAAGAAAACAAGAAAAAAAAATTTCTGCCTCTGCCTACCAGCATCCATCGGTATTCATCTGGCTAGTGTCTTTGCAGCAAACAGCCTGGTTAACTTCCGCACATTATCGGGATCACCGCAGCTGATCGCTGCCTCTGTGCATCACATTTTTGGCCTCTGCGCATCGTGTTTTTGGCCCATTTCAAAATGAGCTGCCAATCCCTGCCACCGGAAACTGGCTGAAAACACGACATACGAAAGCCAAAAATGGGGTGTGTGGAGGCCAAAAACGTGATGCATGGAGGTCGAGATCGGTGGCGATATGCTATGGCAATCCCCACAGCCTGGACTGGGTCTAAAACAGGCCGTACGGAGGGTGAAAACACGATGCACGGAGGCCAAAAACGCGACGCACAGAGGCGGCAATCGGCAGCGATGTGCTGTGGTGATCCCCACAGCCTGGAATGAGTTTAAAACAGGGTGTGCAGAGGGCAAAAATGCAATGTGCGGAGGCCGAAAACACGATGCACAGAGTCTGAAAACCGAAGGGTGGGGGCCAGCGGGTGGGCGAGGCTTTGGCAACATTCACTGTATAAGACGTGCAGACATTTCCAACCACTTTTAGGGGAGGGGGGAAGTGCATCTTATACTCTGAAAAATATGGTACTTGTACTTTCTTATCAATCTGGACAAAGAAACTTGCGGAATACACCCTGCCTTCACACCAGGTTCAAAAATGACTGATTAGTGATTGTTTAAGACCTGGCAATCTGTACTCCATTGATTGTGCCTTAAATTCCTGAAGAAAGGAGGCTTTGATATAAATATATCCCCTGGCCATTTTCAGGAAAATAAAAGTGATGGTTTGCCCTCTCCTGCAGGATGCAGATTTTAGATAGGTACAAGATAGATAGATAGATAGATAGATAGATAGATAGATAGATAGATAGATAGATAGATAGATAGATAGATAGGAAGGAAGGAAGGAAGGAAGGAAGGAAGGAAGGAAGGAAGGAAGGAAGGAAGGAAGGAAGGAAGGAAGGAAAGATATATAGATAGATGATAGATAGATAGGAAGGAAGGAAGGAAGGAAGGAAGGAAGGAAGGAAGGAAGGAAGGAAGGAAGGAAAGATATATAGATAGATGATAGAGAGAGAGAGACAGAGAGACAGAGAGACAGAGACAGAGACAGACAGACATAGATAGATTGATAGAGAGACAGATTGATAGGGATCAATCTTTCTATCCAGGTAAGGGACACCAGACTATCCTGGGATTACCTACAGTTCCTTTGGCAAGTGCTCAGTTTTGTACATTTGATCGAAGCTACATTCTTTATTTTGTTCTAAGCTTTGCTATTCTGGTAGGTTTAACTGGATTTTTAATAATATGGAGCTTTTTTTGAAAACAACAACAAAGTTCTCATCAGAATAACAGAATAGGAGAGTTGGAAGGGACCTTGGAGGGCTTCTCCAACCACCTGGTGCTTTGCAGAAGAGGTTGACCCCTTCTTTGTGGCAGCCCTTCAAGTATTGGAAGACAGCTATTATATCACTTCTAGTCAGTGATGGAATCCAAATTTTTTACTACCAGTTCTGTGGATGTGGCTTGGAGGGTATGGTGTGGCTTGGTGGGCGTGGCTTGGTGGGCATGGCACAGGAAGGATACTACACATTCTCCATTCCCACCCCACTCTGGGGCCAGCCAGAGGTGTTATTTGCTGGTTCTCCGAACTACTCGAAATTTTCATTACCAGTTCTCCAGGACCTGTCAGAACCTGCTGGATGTCACCCCTGCTTCTAGTCCTTCTTTCTATTAGACTAGATATACCCAATTCCTGCAATCATTCTTTATGTGTTTTAGCCTCCGGTCTCCTAGTCATTTTTGTTGCTCTTTTAATTCTCCCAAAGTGGATCTACACAATTACCAGGTTGTTGTTTTTTTTAAAGCAAAGTTTTTTTCAGAGCCTTCCAAGAACCTCATCTAACTTCAGTGTATAAAACTCTGGCCTTTTCTATTTATACCAAAAAAGAAAAAAGAAAAGAAAAGAAAAAAAGAAAAGAAAGAATTTATTGCCAGCGCCCATTATTTTATTGTTTAAATGGTCCTCGTTCATGTTTCATTTCAATAATATTTCCCAAGCTTGTAAAGCTTATGTTACATCGAGCCCCTCTTTAAATTCACAATGCATAAAACTGCCAGGTGGAGTGCATTAACAGATTGAACTATAAATCCTCCTGGTTGGCTTCACATACTGTAAAATATTGCAATTTTCTTCAGATCAAAGTTTGTACACTTATTTTCTCAGGTAATATCATTGAACTCAGACATCATTTTTCCTCCAAATGCCCAAACATGATGATTTACACAACACTTCTTCCACTTCAAGAAGCCCCAAAAGATAATAATAGTTTGCATTTATTGCAGCAAGTGGGTTTTTCAGAATTAAGCCCCTCATTTGCCAATTTATTCAGTGGAGAGCTTATTGACCCAAACAAAACCGTTCTGTTATTATTCTTTTTTTTTTGACTCGTAAATCTTGGATGCCAACATCTGGAAGGTCACAAGGTGGCAGCAGAGATGTACAAACAATTCCAACTCTTAGCTTCTCAGATCTGGAAGCCGTGGTGGGATTCAAATAATTTAACAACCGGTTCTCTGCCTTAATGACCGGCTGGGTTGGCGTGGCCGTTCTGGCCATGACAAGAGGGTGTGACAGGCAGCACTCTGTCTTCCTGCAGCCTCCTGGGAGCAAAAATGGGCTGCGGGAGGGGGGGAACCACACACCCCTGTGCCTCGTTTTGGGCCTAGTGGGCCTCTCTGCACTTACCTGGGAGCCAAAACTTCTGAAAAGGGCGGGGAGGGGTGGGGCCAGCCAGCAATTTAACAACCGGTTCGGCCAAAATGGTGTGAACCGGTTGAATCCCACCACTGTCTGGAAGCTGTAACAATTCTCCCTGGATTGTCCAGAAAAGATCTCAGCGCAGAAAGAGAAGCAATTCTCTGCAGAGGCAAAGAGGAAATCATAACAGGATTATTTTATGGCAGTTTTCCCAGCCAGCCATAGATTAGTTCCAAAAAGGGGAGAAAAACTCATCCAGAAAGAGAAAAGGAAAGAGACACAGCTGGCAAGATTTTGGCTAGTTGAGATCCCTGGTATTTGATCACCCAAAATAACTGAATCCTGAATCTCAAGCTCTTCTACATTTATGTGCATATGTAATCCTTCCCTCTATGCTCAAAATCCAACTCTCCCTGTGCCTTTGTAACTTGCAAAGGACTTGTCCATTCATTCTGATCCAGTTTGTATACTAATTGTCCAAACTAACAATGGCGCTCTAAAGCACCAAAGTCTTTAGAAAGGCTTTTGTTCCTTTCGGCTTATTGTTTCAGGCTAATGTCTATTCTGCGGGGGTGTTTATTCAGCTTCGTTTAATTTCTTCTTATGACCTGCGTGCTTTCACGTTGTCGTTCCTGGTTAATAGTGCCTTTGGAAAGCATATTTTCAGAGTCCCGCGCACAATAAGTGCTTGTCGCGAGGCCTTGACAGAAATTGAGATATGGAAGTCAAACTGCAGCTACAGTATTGATCTGGCTTGGTTCCTGGCCTGGAGTCCAGAGCAAAGTGAGAACTTTTATGAGACTCTGCTCTTGCCATTGTGGGAACAAAAAAGACCAGAGCAGTCAAAATTGAGTTCAGTCTTAAAATAGAAATCCTCTAAATGTCAAGAGATAAATCAGATTGTGTGTGTATGTATCTTCATCTAAAGTCATAGCAGGAGTACTTTTATTTGAAAGGTGCTTATATTGAGACTCTGGAAAGAGTACAGAAAAATAGCAACAAAGATGATTAGGGAACTGGAGGCTAAAATATATGAAGAGTGGTTGCAGGAGTTGGGTATGTCTAGTCTAGAGAAAAGAAGGACTAGGGGAGGCATGATAGCAGTGTCCCAATTCTTGAGGGGCTGCCACAAAGAAGAGGAGGTCAACCTATTCCCCAAAGCACCTGAAGGCAGGTCAAGAACTAATGAATGGAAACTAATCGAGGAGAGATCTGACCTAGAAATAAGGAGAAATTCTCTGACAATTAATGAGTGGAACAATTAATCAATTGCTTCCAGAAGTTATAGGTGCTCCATTACTGGAGAGTTTGAAGAAGAGATTGGACAACCATTTGTCTGAATTGGTATAGAGTTTCCTGATTAAGCAGAGGGTTGGATTAGAAGATCTCCAAGGTCACTTCCAACTCTGTTATTTCGTTATATCTCAGTTCAATTCAAGACTAGAAGTTGCCTTGTGAAATAGGATGGCTGTAAAGAGAGGGGGCAACTAGCCCAGGGATGTTCCATAGTGAAGGGTCTTCCTTGTATGAGTCCTATACCTTACTACCACAGGTAGTTTTTAGCTTACAACCATTCACTTAGCCACCATTTGAGGTTCCGATGGACCTATCTGGGGTTAATTGTGACCTGGATTCAAAATTCCAACAGTTGTTGGTTACTTGATTGTACTTAGGATACCCAGCAACTGGACACATTTGCAAATGTTTTCAGCATCCTGCAGTCTTGTCCAAACCTGGTATTAACTTCCGGTATTTGACAAAACCATGCCCGTAGTGGTTTGTTTAATGATCATAATTTTCATTTAACAAGTGTGGCACCTGTTTTAGGACTACTGCATTCACTTAACAAAAAAGGTAGTCAAATCTTTTTGACTAACCTGCTTTACAATTGTCACAAGTTATGACTGTGAGTTGTAGAAAGTTAGCACCCACCCTGCTCCTAGAAAAATGAAATATTTTGAAAAATATTAAAAGTGGCAGGATAAAATATTTCCCCTAAAAGAGAAATAAAAATCTTAAGGGAGACAGAGAGCCTCAGCTCTCTCCCCCCAGCAGATATTTTGCGCCCATTAAGAAAGACACAACAAAACAAAAGACCTTCAGCTCCAGGGTGATGAGATTAAGACATGACCCTTCAGGACATAATATGATTAACCCATGACCATCTAGCAGCGGAGCTCACCATATTGCACAATCTCCAAAGGACATTGCATCACTCTCCAAACTTCAAGCAAACTTAGCTCAGACAACCTACAAAGCCAGCTATGACCCCTACAACAGCCAATAGACTACATGTTCTTGCACAGGAACAGGAAGCTTAAGTGCAAAGTCCAAGAGAAGATATAAATACCTCCTCACTCGCAACTCAATGTGGTCAACTGCCCAGAATCTCATGTGCTTGGTGGCTCTGCTTCATCAATAAATGGAGCCTCTTTCCAATCAGCCTCCAGCCTCCATTTTGTCTCCAGTGCCTTTCTCCCAGCTTGAAACTGGATCTGGATATTTCTTCCGACAATTGGGAAGGCTCCATTACCGCTGTAATTCAAGAGTTACCTGTATCCTATCCTTGCTCTTTTGGTGTAAGGTGAACAATGAATCTGATGCAGTGACCATGTCAGACCTGAGAATATTCTGTCATGGAAGACCATTAAGAACTCTAGGAAGTTGAAATAATTTTCCAGAAAAAGCCAATAACAAAGCAGATGGCTGGTGAGAAGTAGATCTCCCTGCACCTGTTTGCAGTCTACTAAAACACTTTACTCCAGAAAATGCCTCCATTCTCTTTAAAAGATCAATGTCCTCTGAATCTTCTGATCCTGTATTTCTTTCTTTTCCAAAATTGATCATGTTTGAAATTCTATTTATATATTTAGCACCACACAGAGCAAACAAAGACTACAGTCAACATGTGCTTTACTGCTCAACTGTTTAACTGTAACAGGGAACAGGAAACTCTATTTAGAATAAAAGAGCATAGAGTATATGCCATAGATCCAAACTTGTAAACACTGCCATCTACTGGCTAAATACTACTGTAGTTGTTGCATAAAAATAAATTCCAGCAGTGAATTCCAACAGACATTTGCGTATAGAATTGTTTTAACAACTAGAAATCACCGTGATTTGCAAGGAACATGAAATGCAATTTCTTTTAAGTAAGCAACATGGAAGTTATATTTCCTCACAAAAACATTCTCTCTCCATTGCAAGTGTTATTTTTTAAAAAACACACACAATAAAATTTATTGACGTAAAGAGCATGAAGTGTTTTCAGTACTGTACCTATGGTAATTTGTATTTCAAAATATATGACTATACTGTGTGAAAGATTTATATGTCTGTATGTCTCTGTGGGACGCGGTGGCTCTGGGGCTAGGATGTTGAGCTTGTCGATTGAAAGGTCGGCAGCTCAGCAGTTCGAATCTCTAGTGCTGCCGTGTAACGGGGTGAGCTCCCATTACTTGTCCCAGCTTCTGCCAACCTAGCAGTTTCGAAAGCACGTAAAAATGCAAGTAGAAAAAATAGGGACCACCTTTGGTGGGAAGGTAACAGCGTTCTGTGCACCTTTGGCGTTGAGTCATGCCGGCCACATGACCACGGAGACGTCTTCGGACAGCGCTGGCTCTTCGGCTTTGAAACGGAGATGAGCACAGCCCCCTAGAATCAGCAACGACTAGCACGTATGTGCGAGGGGAACCTTTACCTTTACCTCATGCCTCTGTATTTCATGCATAGAACTTCAAACAGTGTTCTCATTTCTGAGATCTGTTGCCTTTTGTTTTTGCCATCCTTAAACGCTCCACCGGGTGCCCCTTTTTTGCTTTAAACATCTAACAAAAATTGTTCAGCAATTGGCTGAATTCAATATTTGTGGATTTTTTTTCCCCTCCCATCTTTCGCCTAGCAATCTTCAAATGCCTCGCCAACATTTGATCTTTCCGTGTTCTTCTTAACTGTGACTAAATCTCACGCCATCCACCGTACATTAATCGGCGAGTGTCATCGTAATGTGAATCTTTGTCCCACAGACCTCGTATGCTGGTGAAAAGTAATTAGCAGTTAATGAAAACAACTGGCTCATTAAAGAAAGAAAAACTCCCTAGAAAGAAATTGAAGAGGAAAGTGAGGTCCACATACCCCTATGCCTTCCTTTCCTTCTCTCTCTCTCTCTCTCTTTCTCTTACCAACCATGCAACGTGTGCACGATAATTTCCCATCAATGTGTGAATAAGAATAGGAGTGAATGAAAATATTTTCGAGGCATTTTCATCGTAATATCCGCATCAATCCCCAGGTCTGCAGGGGCTTGAATATAAAATAATGTACATGACGCTGATTGCCTATCTTGGCCTGTTTTAACCTTAACATTGATCCATTAAATGTTTGCTGGAATGCATCCAAGGCCATTTTTTTTTGTCAAGCAGTTCTTAAAATATTTGCATTCTTTATCTATTCCTGGACTTGCAGGAACGTCGTGTTCTCTCTCATGCCATCAAACAGTATTTTCAATGAAGTGCGCTTGGGTTGTAAAATAGTCCCAGGGTTGATGCCTAGACTTCATTAATCTAGTTTATAGCTTGATTGGTGGCTGGAACAGTCCAGCCCAGGGGTGAAATACTCCCGGTTCGGACTGGATCACTTGATCCCATAGTGATGGCGGGTGGTGGTTCAGAGAACCGGTAGCAAAAATCCCTGCACCCTCACGCCCAGCTGAGTCGCGTGATCATCAGAGATTTCTTTTTTTAAAACTTTTTTTTTTCCAGGGCAAAATTTTTATTTTTCCATAATAATTCCCACAATTTGACCAGTGTACAATACAATCACTTATCCAACAATTGATCCTATACTCAAATTATACTCAATCAGGGCTGCTCGACTGCCACTCCCTCCCTTAATCCTTTCTACCCTTCTCATCCTTCTTCGACTTTCCCCAGCATCCTTCTCCTCGCTTTCCTACTTCCCTGCCTCTTTCCCACTTCTCACTACCATCTTTTCAAACCCTCTATCTTCTCCTCCTTCTTCTCCTCCTATCCTTTCTTCTCCCTCCCTTCTTTCCTACCTACCTACCTGCCTACCTACTTTCTTCCTTCTTTACTCCTCTTTCCTTACCCTTTCCCTTCGGTAGTGGTTACTGAGCAGTCCTGACTTTACACCATTCCAACTTGTTTAACTCTACCATTATTCCTGTACAATGGCAATCAATCAATTTATAAGCTTCCCCTTCCCCCCCCATTTCCCCCCACCCCCGAGACTTCCCAGAACAGAATACAGGGTATTGTAACTAACAAACATAATCTAAAATATAACATAAAACTTTTAAAAGCATTTTTTCTTTGACTGAAAAAATGCTTTTGAAGGGGAAAAAAAACAACCTTTGATAATCACATGGCTCAGCTGGGATCATCAGAGGAGCCTTTTAAAAGCATTTTTTCTACAACCTCTTCCGCCGAAAAAAATGCTTTTAAAAGGTTCCTCTGATGATCCCAGCTGAGTTGCCTGATCCTCAGAGGCTTTTTTTTCTTTTAAAGGCAAAAAAAAAATGCTTTTAAACATTTAAACATAGTACTATTGGACTGTACGTGACTATAGATTAAAACATATAGAGTGATAAATATATAGAGCGGTGATGGCTAACCTTTTTGCCATCCAATGCCAAAAATGTGGGGGGCGCGGGGGTGTTGCGCACGTCCATGCCCACACCCATAATTCAATGTTCCCCTTGCCCTGCCCCCCAAAGCATGCACATGTGACACCCCCCCATGCTCCCCCTGCTTTTGCATTGCAATGGCAAAAAGGTTACCGGTGGACCCAGAAGACCTGTTTTTCGCCCTCTCCAGGCTCCAGAGGCTTTCTTGGAGCCTGGGGAGGGCGAAAAACAGACCTTCTGGACCCACCACACCGGAGGCCAGAAACAGCCTGTTTCCTGACTTCTGTTAGGCCCGGAAGGCCCAAAAATCAGCTGGTCGGTGTGCTGGAGCTGAGCTAGGGCAACACTCGTGTGCGCACAGATATGGCTCTGTGTGCCATCTGTGGGTATAGAGCGTTATGGTACAACTATGAAAATAATGGTTAGAACTATGACGTACAACATTATGTATTTAAAAGAGACTATATTGTATGACTATGAGAATGATGGTTATACTCAGGGTGTGTAATACTATCTATACTTAAAAAGGACTTGATACAGCCAGTACGCTGTCGTTGGAAAACTGGAAATGTGATGTATAATAAAGGAAAGTGTTCTGTTTCCCTCCCCCAATACTCCCAACAAAGAGTCAGTCAAAAGCCTTCTTTTCTAGTTTATTTACATAGATAAATGTTCTGGCCACATCTGCCCACGCACCTGCCAAGTCTCTGGAGATAACTATGAAATTATAGATAAGGCCGGAGTTACTTACTAAGATATTCTTCCCTCCATTGAAACAGTTTCAAATTCACTGCTTTGTCCAAGACAAAAAGCCAGGAAGTTCCGCCTTCTGCTTTTATAGCCTCTGTGGGTGTCACTGCGTGACTCATCATTCTTTGACTTTGTCCCAGCGCCTCCTCTGCTGTGCGCGCCGGTCACGTCTGCGCAGTCTTGCATCAAGCAAAAATTGTTCTTGGGGCGTTGCCAAATCAGAAGAAGGCCCGGGGGAATCAGGCCTTGCCGGCCCCTCTTCCTCCCTTTGGATGGGTGCCAGGGAGGGAGAGGGCCCAGGAGAAGCAGGCCTTGCCAGGTCTTCTTCCTCACTTTCTGAATCATCCGAGTCCAGGAGTCCGAGTCCAGGAACCTGGGTCACAACAGAAAGTGTATAATACAAATATTTTAAAAAAGAAAGAAACTGAATCACCAATAAAAGATGAAAAGATGGTACTGTGTTTAAAGCCTCCTCCGTGAACACATGAGCTTTAAATACAGATACTTGGGTGCCTGACCATGTATCATATGAAAGAAAAAGCTGAAATGATTCTTTTAAGAAAATCCTACTGTACTAGTTAACAGTTTACATTTTCTAAACTCCCCCCCTTTTTTTAATTAAACTTACTGGCTTGTAGCCTTACTCATTGTCGAAGTTGCACTGATGTGTGAATCACTAACTGTTTGCTGTCAGACACTTCTGACTCTGTCGAAAAATTAATTCAGAGTACATATTAATAAAGAAAAATCAGACAAACCAAATAAGTTTTCAATCTGCATGGAGCAATAGTAGCCTTCAAGACAATTTATTAATTGTATTTATGGACTAAGCATGTCTTAAACGAGACTCTCTTTTGAACCTTCGGAGTAATAATCCAAAACCTTACAAAATATGGATCAAAATCGCACTTTCTTATTCACAGTAGAATTTGGCCAAAGGAGTCGTTCTCAGAAATTCACTGCCCCAAAGTCTCATTGCAGGAATTTTGGAATTTCCTGGGACAAGGCTCTTTTTAATTTCTTTTTTCACTCCTACTGTTCCTTAAGACTGCAGAATAGGGCAAAGGCCCTCACAGCAATTAGGATGATATACAAGTAATGACATTAATTTAGGATGTCACAGTCCAAACTCTACAGTTATCTGCTTGAATTCCAGCATCTGATGCAAGTATGTTTGAGCCACGATGGTGCAGTACTTCTTCTGCTGCCTGCTGCCTGCAAATTTGGCAGTTCAAATCTCACCAGGCTCAAGGTTGATCCAGATTATCTATCTATCTATCTATCTATCTATCTATCTATCTATCTATCTATCTATCTATCTATCTATCTATCTATCTATCCTTTCTCCCTCCCTTTCACATCTGTCTGTCTATCTGTCCGTCCGTCCGTCCGTCCACCTCCCTCCCTCCCTCTCTCCCTCCCTCTAGCTATCTATCTAGCTATCTATCTAGCTATCTAGCTATCTAGCTATCTAGCTATCTAGCTATCTATTCTCTCTCCCCTCCCTCACATCTGTCTGTTTGTCTGTCTGTCTCTCCGTCCATCCCTCCGTCTACCTACCTACCTACCTCCAGCCAGCCAGCCAGCCAGCCAGCCAGCCAGCCAGCCAGCTAGATATTCTCTCTCTCCCTCCCTCATGTCTGTCTGTCTGTCTGTCCGTCCATCCCTCCGTCTACCTACCTACCTCCATCCATCCATCCAGCCATCCATCCAGCCATCCATCCAGCCAGCCAGCCAGCCAGCCAGCCAGCTAGATATTCTCTCTCTCCCTCCCTCATGTCTGTCTGTCTGTCTGTCTGTCTGTCTGTCTATCTATCTATCTATCTATCTATCTATCTATCTATCTATCTATCTATCTATCTACTATCACATTTAAAAAACACATTGTTTGTCTGAGGGGAAACCAGGGGAGGGCAAATATATATCTGCCTGGTCAGCTTTGCTTACAGATATTTCCTTGCAGGTATGGTAAGTTGACTTTCTCAGTGCTAGAAGTCATCTCATTGATTATCTCGAGCTAAAGGAAATGGCTTATGCATCTTTTGTACAATATAACAAATGTCCTTTTGCATTATAATTGAACGGTGATTGTTGTGTTCAATCAATGGGAAAGGTTAAAGGAACTCCTCTGCCAGCATTTTTAATGGAGCAGTCGATTAAGATTCACTTTAATCATTCTGGCTGCTTGGAATTAAAGCAACAAAGACCATCAGCATCCCATAATTACCAGTCCTTCAGTAGGTTTACACTGCTTTTCATGCAATAATAAATTTTCCTATAATGCACAATGTGACCAGGTTAACTTGCTTTGTTTGCAAAGCTAAATATTTCCCTTAATTGTCTTGTGGATGAGAAACCCTTGTGATTAGGCCTATATAAAAGAGAATTCACCGTCCAGAATGAATCAGCCAAATTATCGGGGCACTCATGTTAAATCGTTTTAGCATGGTGGCCTTAACCCTCCAACGTTGGTGGTATATTTCACTTTATTGAGCACGAGGCATCCACCTCCCTCTCAGACAGCTGTAAAGGGTCAAATATATTACTCTAATCTCTGCTCAAAACAGAGAAAAGGTTATTATAGAGAAGGGTTTGGCACACGGCAGTGAATGAAAAAATTCACATCAGGGAGACGGGCACAAATCTTTCTCGGACGTGGCCTTTAATGCATGCCCTGCATGGAATTCTTAAGTGGCCCCTGGTAATTTTTTCTTAAATTTCCAAAATTGATCTCATTTATTAATTAGTCCAGACCTTTAAAGGTCTTACTATAAATAGTTGAGGCATTGTTTTAAGCCCATGCCTTGATCTTGATCGCATAAGTACAGAGGTATAAATGGAGGCTTTGATTAAAGCCAAGGTAATACTCTGAATCTAATTTGCTATTCCTATCACTGTTTTGTCATTGGGTTTCAAATGCAGGGTGACAAGATGTTCAAAATGTGTTCCGTCTCTATCTTATTATTCTAGCTATATATAAATTCTGGCTTGGAATCTACTGGAAAGATATTCTTCTTTTTTAAAAAAATGGTATAATTGGTATGCTTGGGTCAGGAAGAGATTTTGGCACAGAATAAAGCACTTGTCCAAATAAGTATTTAAGAAGCCAAGTGTTAATTTTCTATGGAAGTCTCAGTAAGTGTTCTAAAACAGGGCTCTCCAACCTTGATCCCTTTAAGTCTTGTGGACTTCAACTCCCAGAATCCCTCAGCCAGCAAAGTTCAGGGGGTTGAAGTCCACAAGTCTTAAAGGGACCGAGGTTGGAGCCTCCTGTTCTAAAATGTGCATTAAAACTGACTTGAGGGGGAAAAAAACCACCTCTGATTCCTGTCAGATATGAAAAGATAATAGAAATGGTCTAACCCTCAAATTTCATATGTTATTTGAACCAGTGGTGGGTTTCAATTTTTTTTACTACCAGTTCTGTGGGTGTGGCTTGGTGAGCATGGCATGGCATGGCTTGGTGGGCATGGCAGAGGAAGGATACTGTAAAATCTCCATTCCCACCCCACTCCAGGGGAAGGATACTGTAAAATCCCCATTCCCTCCCTAATCCAGGGGAAGGTTACTGCAAAATCCTCATTTCCTCCCGATCAGCTGGGACTCCAGAGGCAGAGAATAGATGGGGGTGGGGCCAATCAATTTTTACTACGGGTTCTCTGAACTACTCAAAATTTCCGCTACCAGTTCTCCAGAACAGGTCAGAACCTGCTGAAACCCATCTCTGATTTGAACCATTCAGGAAATGTCTTCCAAAAGACAAGTACAAGTAGATATGGAGAAAATTAACAGAGAAGGGATGTGTTTATGTAAACTTTCCTTAATTTGAATTTTTTTAAAAAGCAATATTTACGGGCCCAAGACATCAACAATTCACTGATAGGTTTTATATAGCTAACCCTTCCTGTTGATAAAATGGCTTCCATCAACAACAACAAAAAAAGATGTTGAGACTCTAGAAAGAGTGCAGAGAAGAGCAACAAAGATGATTAGGGGACTGGAGGCTAAAACATATGAAGAACAGTTGCAGGAACTGTGTATGTCTAGTTTAATGAAAAGAAGAACTAGGGGAGACATGATAGTAGTGTTCCAATATCTCAGGGGTTGCCACAAAGAAGAGGGAGTCTATTCTCCAAAGCACCTGAGGGTAGAACAAGAAGCAATGGGTGGAAACTAATCAAGGAGAGAAGCAACCTAGAACTAAGGAGAAATTTCCTGACAGTTAGAACAATCAATAAGTGGAACAACTTGCCTCCAGAAGTTGTGAATGCTCCAACACTGGAAATTTTTAAGAAAATGTTGGATAGCCATTTTCTGAAATGGTGCCTGGGCAGGGGGTTGGACTAGAAGACCTCCAAGGTCCCTTCCAACTCTGTTATTATGTTATGTTATAACACTATGAGAATCATTGAGTCTCTTTATCTTCTAGAGATCTTCTGGACCAACTATGTTGTTCCAAAGGGAAGGTAATTCTATGACAATTCACAGACCTTTGGAAAGTGAGCGGTCACTGCTGAATCTAACATTTTCATTTTTGTGATGTTTTGACCGCATTTACAACGACCAGCTGCTGGAATGTCTTCAGACTCCAGAGATACACAAACACAATGAACAACCAAACACAGATATTTTTGAAGTCCAGGAACTGTGGAGAGAAGAGAGATTGTACAGTGTTGGCTTTTACCCTTACATCTCTTATTGTTCAGTTACACCCAGGACTTTATAGAGCTGAAAGGGATCTTGGAGGTCTTCTAGTCCAACTCCCTGCTCAAGCAGGAGATCCTATACCATTTTAGACAAGTGACTGTCCAGTCTCTTCTTAAAAACCTCCAGTGATGAAGCACCCACAACTTCTGGAGGCAAGCTGTTCCAGTGGTTCATTGTCCTCCTTGTTAGGAAGTTTCTCCTCAATTCCAGGTTGCTTCTCTCTGTGATTAGTTTCCATCCATTGTTTCTTGTCTTGCCCTCTGGTGCTTTGGAAAATAAATTGATCCCCTCCTTTTTGTGGCAGTCTCTCAAATATTCAAATATGTTCAGTTCAAACTATTGTTGTTGTTGTTAGTTGCGAAGTCATGTCCAACCCATCACGACCCCATGGACAACTTTTCTCCAGGCCTTCCTGTCCTCTATCAACCCCTGGAGACCATTTAAGCTCCCAGCGATTGCTTCAGTGACTCCACCCAGCCATCTTGTTCTCTGTTGTTCCCGTCTTCTTTTGCCCTCAATCTTTCCCAGCATTAGGCTCTTCTCCAGTGAGTCCTTCCTTCTCATTAGGTGGCCAAAGTATTTGAGTTTCATCTTCAGGATCTGGGCTTCTAAAGAGCAGTCAGGGTTGGTCTCCTCTAGGACTGACCGGTTTGATCACCTTGCAGTCCAAGGGACTCTCAGGAGTCTTCTCCAGCACCAGAGTTCAAAGGCCTCAATTCTTTGGCACTCAGCCTTTCTTATGGTCCAACTTCCACAGCCATACATTGCAACTGGAAAAACCATAGCCTTGACAAGTTCAAACTATACAGTGCTCCATTGAGAAGCACCCTGCTTATTTTATATAAAGCCAAAATGTATAGGCAAGATAAATGCTAGAACACATAGGGTTGTTGTTGTTGTTTTTTTTAAAAAAACCTTCAGTTCCACTTTATTTTTCTTCCAGTATTAATATCTAAGTAGCGAACACTCTAACACTGTCAGCAAATATATAGTGTATTTTTAGATGGCTAGAAAAAATACCCTTCATTTTGTTCCCCTGAATGGGAGTCATCCTAGAATATTGTTAAAGCCTTTTTAAAAAAATCAATCCTTGTTATAAACACCAAGCATCTGGGATTCAGTTCAATTTCACATTTTTCTCCCCCCTTTTCTTTCTTCGCCAAGTTCACTTGAAGCGGATTAGGAACAACAGCTCAGTTGTCCTTTTTAAAATTAAAAAAATAAATAAATGGAAAGGATAAAACTCAAGTACAGGGGTGTCAAACTTGATTTCATTGAGGGTCGCATCAGGGTTGTGTTTGACATCTGGGGGCCAGATGTGTGGCCAACTTAACCTCACTCAAGTCGGGAGCGCCTGTGGTGGCACGAGTATTCTGCCAGAGAAAACAGGCTCCTGAGCTCTGTTTTTGGCTGCCACGGTCTCCTGTAACCCTTCAAAGAAATAGAGCTCATGTTGTGCCCCCGACCTAGCCCCATGCCCGAAAGTGACTCAGAAAGTGAGGGGGAAGGGCCGGTAAGGCTTACCTCGGGAGCACCGATTCCTTTGGCTCGGCTCCAGGAGCCAGAACCAGACCAGTCGGAGGATGTAATGAGGCCATCATCCCCTGATTCCTCCCTTCCCCAGGCTACGCCTTCAGACCCAGCTGATAATAATAATCAAGCTTGGCTTGACCCGCGCTTCAGAAGATTAGAGAGGTGGCGTCATCAAAAGGAAGGGTGGGGCAGGAGCCCCACCCCACAGGATATATAAGGAGCTCTGGGACTGCTCGCACTCCACGGGAAGCAAAAGTTTAGCTGAACCATTTCAAAAAGAGCTGAAAGTCTTGTTACATGAATCATTTGTTTGAACTTTGGCAGGCAGCTGCGATTTCTCTGCCAGGACTAATAAGAGTCGTGAATCCACTGGCTGAAGGCTAGCTCGTGGGTCTGAAGTGGGAAGGAGACAGAACAGCTCAGGAGAGCCACACATGGCCCTCCTGAGCTCCGTTTTCCCTTGCAGAAGCACCGCAGGCTGGTCCTTCACTGTTTCCAGGGTGGCCCTGCAGGTCGGATCTAAAGTATCTATGGGCCAGATCTGTCCCACAGGCCTTGAGTTTGACACCCCTGCTCTAGTAGGAAAAAGTAGACCCAGAGATGATCCAGATCTGGGCCAGCTCGTGTTTCCCAAGGGAAATTCTCTTTCTTAAAAAGATCATGAAGTTTGAAATCAGAGGGATTTCCAATGTTGCATGGCACATTTTTTTTTCAAAAAGCAAAACCACCATGCAGAGGTGGGTTTCACATAATTTTACCACTGGTTTGTCGTGTACTGAAATTGTGAGCATGTGTGTGGTCTTCCGTGCACGCACTTTCCTCCCGTGCGTGGCTTGCACGCATGCGTGCAGCTTAGAAAACGTGGCTAAATAGGACTGCAGAGCGCCGGAGCGGGTCACTACTACCGGTTCACCCGAACTGGTCTGAACTGGCTGAATACCACCACTGCCACCACGAGAAGATCTTACACAGGTACACACACATACACACGTCAGGTTGTTACTGTGGGAAAATAGGAAGCAGGAATATTGGGTAGGTTTGATCAAAATTTATTTCCTAAAAATAAAAGAACTCAGAAGAACTGCTTTATTGAGTATATCATTTCGGCACCTTTGAAATGCAAACCAGCTCTGGCTAGTTCCCGCGCTTTCAGTATAATTAAAGATTAGATATCTCCCTTCCTCCTTTCTCAGGTTATGTTGTCCAGTTAGGTGTTCTGGCATCTCCTTGGTAACCTCTTCCAGTCTCTGGTCAGCACCTATTGGGATGACCTTGGTTCCCACAAGATAGTAAATTGTTGATGTCTGGTCTGACATTCCAAAGGTCTGTCCTGCCCCCAAAGTGTATTAAGCTGAGAAACAGAGCAAACGGCTGTGATAGGCCCAATCCATTTCAAAGTTGACACATGCTATCTGTCTGTCTGTCTGTCTGTCTATCTATCTATCTTTGTGTGTGTGTGTGTATTCTCTGTCATTTATTTCTTTGTCAGGAAATATAAATTTAACATAAAATATATTATGTGTGTATATATATATATGTAAATACACATACATATATACCAGTGGTGAAATTCAGTTTTTTTTTACTACCGGTTCTGTGGGTGTGGCTTGGTGGGCGTGGTGTGGCTTGGTGGGCATGGCTGGGTGGGCATGGCAGGGGAAGAATACTGCAAAATCCCCATTCCCTCTCCTGGGGGAAGGATATTGCAAAATCTCCATTCCCATCCGACTCTGGGACCAGTCAGAGGTGGTATTTGCTGGTTCTCTGAACTGCTCAAAATTTTCGCTACCGGTTCTCCAGAACCTGTCAGAACCTGCTGGATTTCACCCTGATATATATGTATACACACACACACACACACACACACACGTTTGTATGTGTGCATGTGTCATTTTTTTCTTCCATTCAATTGTGTCCAATTCTGGGAGAATTGCCAAATCTGGGCAGGTCCCTACAGTTTCCTTGACAAGGTTTTTCAGAAGTGGTTTTCCATTGCCTCCTTCCTAGGGCTGAGTTAAAGTGACTGGCTCAAGATCACATAGCTGTATTTGAGCCTAATTCAGGAGTGGAACTCATTATCTCCCAGTTTCTAGCCTGGTTTCCTAACCACTACTCCAAACTAGCCCTCATCAATCATCGTACAGATATTCGTTTTATCAGGGCAATCGGACTTCACCTGGGAAAATATGGGGCCCATCTCTCTTCAGGCTGAAATTGCGCTCTTGAGTAGAGAGGTAGGGAATTGCACACCCCAAAAGAAGCGAGACTAGAAGGGAACTACATTTGATCCAAAATTCATTCATTCAGATATAAACAAAATGAAAATGAGATAAAGTTAGAAGAATTTATAGCCCTTCAATTTAATAGCAATGGCACTTGGACTTACAGTATATACTGCTCCATGGTGCTTTACAGTGGTTTACAGTGTCAGCGTATTGCCCCCAACACTCTGGGTCCTCATTTTACTGACCTCGGAAGGATGGAAGGCTGAGTCAATCTTGAGCCGTTCAGGATCGAACTCCTGGCAGTGGGCAGAGTCAGCCTGCAATACTGCATTCTAATCACTGAGCCACCACAGCTTAATAATTATCCCCTTCTGACATATAATATCAATAGCATTGATAGCAATCTTTTAGAGGAGCTCTGATGTCCTAGGACAAGGGTCAGCAACCTTAAACACTCAAAGAGCCACAAAGCTCCTAACCGGAAGTCCCCATTCAATTCTGGAGCTGACCGTAAGTCCAGTTCCCCCATCATAGTCTCCTCTTAGCGCGGCACCCTTTTCCCTCTGCTAACTGGAACTCCCATTCCTCCACCATAGAGTCTCTTCCTAGCACAGCATTCTTTTTCCTCTACCTGTCCTAACCGAAAGCCCTATCAATTGTGGTGCCAACCAGCAGCAGGGAGCCACAGCAGAGGGATGAAAAAGCCACATGCGACTCCAGAGCCATAGGTTGCTAACCTCTGTTCTAGGAGGACTTGGCTCCATAATTGATTGATTGATATATAAGATAGAGGGAGGCAGAGACAGAAATTATACCCCTTATGTGAAGGCTAATTCTGAATTGCAGAATCAAGTAGAATTTCCCAATATATCTTATGAGATTACAACATTAAATTTGCCCCATCTGTGGTACATCCATGTTTTGAGACCTCATCCTTCTAAGAGTTATCCATGGATTACTAGATAAACATCACATTTTTTCATTCCAAAATAGACTTGCTTTTGCACTTATTTTATTTTATTTATTTATTTATTTATTTATTTTATTAAATTTTTATACCGCCCTTCTCCCGAAGGACTCAGGGCGGTGTACAGCCAAAGTAAAAACAAAGATATATACAGTTTAAAACAACAATTAAAAAGAGCAAATTTTAAAGGCCGATTATTAAAATTTAAATTAAAAGTTAAAAATATTAAAACCCAATTAAAATACATCACTAATTATGCCAGTCCCGCTTTAATGATTAAATATGTTTTGAGCCCACGCGGGAAGGTCCGAAGATCGGGCACTTGACGCAGACGGGGGGGAAGTTCGTTCCAGAGCGCCACTGCCCCCACAGAGAAGGCCCTACTCCTGGGGGCCGCCAGCCGACACTGTTTGGCGGACGGCACCCTGAGGAGACCCTCTCTGTGAGCGTCTGGTCGGTGGGAGGCAAAGGTAACAGCAGGCGGTCTCGTAAGTACCGGGTCCTAAGCCATGGAGCGCTTTAAAGATAGTTACCAAAATGTTGAAGCGCACCGAAGACCACAGGAAGCCAGTGCAAGCTACGGAGCAGCGATGTCACGTGGGAGCCACGAGCGGCTCCCGTTACTACTTGCGCAGCCGCATTCTGGACTAACTGCAGCCTCCGGGTGCACCTCAAGGGCAGCCCCATGTAGAGAGCATTGCAATAATCCAGCCTAGATGTAACCAGAGCGTGAGTGACCGTGCATAAGGCATCCCGATCAAGGAAGGGACGCAACTGGCGAACCAGGCGAACCTGGTAAAAGGCCCTCCTGGCGACGGCCGCCAGGTGGTCATCAAAAGACAGCCGTCCATCCAGGAGGGCACCCAAGTTGCGAACCGCCTCCCTTTGGGCCACTAACTGCTTCAACAGTCAGCTGCGGATGCAGCTGACTGTACCGGGATGCCGGCATCCACAGCCACTCCGTCTTGGAGGGATTGAGCTTGAGTCTGTTTCTCCCCATCCAGACCCGTACAGCTTCCAGGCACCGGGACAGCACTTCGACCGCTTCGTTGGGGTGGTCCGGGGTGGAAAAGTACAGCTGAGTATCATCAGCGACCAGATGATAACTCACCCCGAAACCACTGATGACCTCACCCAGCGGCTTCATATAGATGTTGAACAGGGTGGGCGAGAGAATCGACCCCTGAGGCACCCCACAAGTGAGGCGCCTCGAGGACGACCTCTGCCCCCCTGTCAACACCGTCTGCGACCGGTCAGAGAGATAGGAGGAGAACCACCGATAAACGGTGCCCCCCACTCCCAATCCCTCCAACCCGCGCAGCCGGGTACCATGCTCCCTGGTATCGAAGCCGCTGAGAGATCTAATAGGACCAAGGCAGAGGAGCAACCCCTGTCCCTGGCCCTCCAGAGGTCATCCACCAACGCGACCAAAGCCGTCTCCGTGCTATAACCGGGTCGGAAGCCGGACTGGAACGGGTCCAGATAGACAGTTTCCTCCAGGTGCCGGGGGAGCTGCCATGCAACCACACTCTCAACAACCTCCCCCACAAAGCGAAGGTTGGAGACTGGACGATAATTACTCAAAATAGCTGGGTCCAGGGAAGGCTTCTTGAGGAGAGGTCTCACCACCGCCTCCTTCAAGGCGGCGGGGAAAACCCCTTCCATCAAAGAAGCATTTATAATCCCTGAGCCAGCCTCGTGTCACTTCCTGAGCAGCCAGCACTAACCAGGAAGGGCACGGGTCCAGTAAACATGTAGTTGCATGTAACCTCCCAGCAACCTGTCCATGTCCTCGGAGCCACAGAATCAAACTCATCCCAAATAACCTCAACAAGGCGTCTCTGTCATCTCGGCTGGATCATCGCAATCTTGGTCCAAACTATCCCGGTTGAACGATTTTATCGATAGATAACCGTTAAACTCCTCAGCTCGTCCCTGTAGGTCATCCCGTCCCTCTTGATGGAGGAGGGAACGGGTCACCCGAAACAGGGCGGCCGGGCGGTTATCTGCCGATGCAATGAGGGTGGAAACGTAGAGACGCTTCGCCTCCCTCATTGCCACTAGGTAGGTCCTAGTAAAGGACCTCACTAGTGTCCGATCAGCCTCGGAACAGCTAGACCTCCAAACACTCTCCAGGCGTCTTCTCCGGCGTTTCATCTCTCTCAGCTCCTCGGAAAACCAGGGAGCCAATTGAGATCTACGCCGGGTCAGAGGCCGCAAAGGCGCGACACGGTCCAAAGCCCCAGCCGCAGCCCGTTCCCAGGCCGCAACCAGTTCTTCAGTCGTGCCGGGTAAGATATTCGTCTTATCAGGGCAATCGGACTTCACCTGGGAAAATATGGGGCCCATCTCTCTTCAGGCTGAAATTGCGCTCTTGAGTAGAGAGGTAGGGAATTGCACACCCCAAAAGAAGCGAGACTAGGAGGGAACTACATTTGATCCAAAATTCATTCATTCAGATATAAACAAAATGAAAATGAGATAAAGTTAGAAGAATTTATAGCCCTTCAATTTTATAGCAATGGCACTTGGACTTACAGTATATACTGCTCCATGGTGCTTTACAGTGGTTTACAGTGTCAGTGTATTGCCCCCAACACTCTGGGTCCTCATTTTACTGACCTCGGAAGGATGGAAGGCTGAGTCAATCTTGAGCCATTCAGGATCGAACTCCTGGCAGTGGGCAGAGTCAGCCTGCAATACTGCATTCTAATCACTGAGCCACCACAGCTTAATAATTATCCCCTTCCGACATATAATATCAATAGCATTGATAGCAATCTTTTAGAGGAGCTCTGATATCCTAGGACAAGGGTCAGCAACCTTAAACAGTCAAAAAGCCACAAAGCTCCTAACCGGAAGTCCCCATTCAATTCTGGAGCTGACCGTAAGTCCAGTTCCCCCATCATAGTCTCCTCTTAGCGCGGCACCCTTTTCCCTCTGCTAACTGGAACTCCCAGTCCCCCACCATAGAGTCTCTTCCTAGCACAGCATTCTTTTTCCTCTACCTGTCCTAACCGAAAGCCCTGTCAATTGTGGTGCCAACCAGCAGCAGGGAGCCACAGCAGAGGGATGAAAAAGCCACATGCGACTCCAGAGCCATAGGTTGCTAACCCCTGTTCTAGGAGGACTTGGCTCCATAATTGATTGATTGATATATAAGATAGAGGGAGGCAGAGACAGAAATTATACCCCTTAAGTGAAGGCTAATTCTGAATTGCAGAATCAAGTAGAATTTCCCAACATATCTTATGAGATTACAACATTAAATTTGCCCCATCTGTGGTACATCCATGTTTTGAGACCTCATCCTTCTAAGAGTTATCCATGGATTACTAGATAAACATCACATTTTTTCATTCCAAAATAGACTTGCTTTTGCACTTCTTTGCGTGCAAACAGAGTCAAAGTGCAAAAGAAGGAAGATATCTCAAAACACTTGGGTTTGGGGAACAATAACAGGCAAACATTGTTTTTCCTTAACAGGGGAACATAATTACCCCAAGGCAATTTTCAAAAATGAAAGCCACTCATTTTCTGTCTCCAAAGAGTTAAACAAATGGCTAATTAACAATTTATTACAAGTTATGATTGGATTTCCCAAGCATGTCAATAAGCAGTGAATATATGGCATTAGAATATACTGCAGTGAATAAACTGATATTAGAATGGTGCGCTTAATTCTTCAGATTAATTTTTACACACACAGATATATATACACACATTGGATGGAGTAAGCTTGATATAAGGAGGAGCTGTGGTAGCGCAGTGGTTAGAATGCACTATTGCATTCAAACTCTGCCCACAGCCTGGCATTCGACTCTGACTGGGCTTAAGATCGACTCAGCTTTCCATCCTTTTGAAGTCCATAAAATGAAGACCCAAATTGTTGGGGGAAACATGCTGACCAGAAGTGGTATTCAACCAGTTCGCACCGGTTCAGGCGAACCTGTAGCGGAGATTGCTGGTGGGACCTCTCATCTGCCCCAGCATTATACCATCCTATTTAGGCACATTTTCAAGGCTGGGCGCATCCACGGAAGGTGCGCGAGCAAGCAAAGCACTTGTGCAGGAGGCCGGGCACATGCACGGTGAACCGGTGGTAAGAATATTGAAAACCCACCTGCTGATGCTGACATTTCTAAAATGTTCAGCAAGTGCTATAAAACACTATGGAACGATATATAAGTCTATGTTGTGGTCCGCCAGCAACCTGCTGGCAATGGAGTCGGACAGCAATGAGGCTGAGGAAGAACATGGGCCAGTCCTGGAGGCTGGGGCAGGCCCGGATGAGGGCTCTGTGTCAGAGGCAAAGGTGGGGCCAGGGCCATTGGGGAGGGAGGTGCACACTCCAGAGCCTCCAGAGGCTGACTGTAGTGAGGCAGAGGAACAGGAGGAGCCTGTTCCTAATGCACGCATGAGAAGAGATGAAGAAGGCAAGAGTAGCTCAAGCAAAGAGGATGACTGGGGAGTAGGGCCAAGAGATGATTGGCCCCTCCCATAAGGCCTAAAAGACCAAAAACGGCATTTGGGCTTTGTCAGAAAACAACTTTGGTAGCTTCGTCTTCTTGCATTTATTTTTGTATTGATGTCTTCTGAACATTTGCCAAGAAAGGCCTTTGGCAGTTTGCCTAATTGGACCAAGGTTTGTGATAGGACTGAGGAATTTGTGTTGGGAGGAATTTGCTTTAATTTAGTTGAACTACGCTGAGAATGAAGTATTTCTCAGCAGTTCAAAAAAAGTTTGTTTTTTCACTGATGAGTTTCCTACTACCTACTTGGGCCTGGGTCACAACAGTCTAAGTGCTATTGCTAAGTGCTATACACTGATTTGCTTTTTCATATTTATGTTCACAGATAAACAGCTGGATGCAATGTGAAAATAAGATTGACAATTCTGAATAGATATTAGTGATTTGGGAATGAGGAGAAGCTCATGAGGTCTTGGAGTCCTAGTGGACAACCATTTAGATATGAGCCAGCAGTGTGCAGCAGCTGCCAAAAAAGCCAACACAGTTCTGGGCTGCATAAACAGAGGGATAGAATCAAGATCACATGAAATGTTAATACTACTTTATAATGCCTTGGTAAGGCCACATTTGAAATACTGCATTCAGTTTTGGTCTCCACGATGTAAAAAAGATGTTGAGACTCTAGAAAGAGTGCAGAGAAGAGCAACAAAGAGGATTAGGGGACTGGAGGCTAAAACATATGAAGAACGGTTGTAGGAACTCGGTATCCATAGTTTAAAGAAAAGAAGGACTAGTGGAGACGTGATAGCAATGTTCCAATATCTCAGGGGTTGCCACAAAGAAGAAGGAGTCAAACTATTCTCCAAAGCACCTGAGGGTAGAACAAGAAGCAATGGGTGGAAACTGATCAAGGAGAGAAGCAACTTAGAACTAAGGAGAAATTTCCTGACAGTTAGAACAATCAATAAGTGGAACAACTTGCCTGCAGAAGTTGTGAATGCTCCAACACTGGGGGGGGAAAAAGGTCAGAAATCATATAGACCTGGAATTCCCTTCCTGTTGACCACAGAAAGTCTTGGCTTCAACCATCCAGAAGGGAATTTGTGCCAAACTTTGCTCATTAGCATTTTAAAAGAGTCTTTGGCATGAGACAACAAATGCAATTTTCACAAAAGCTTGGCATTTGAGGGTCTTTCACTTAACAACCATCCATGAGCTTTCTCAGTAACATGTTAAATATTGCTGGGGTGAAAGAAGGAAATATTTGCAATTTCTTTCCTATATGTGCAGTCTCAGGTTTATAACCAGATGTTCCATGGTAATGAGAATCACGGTACACAGAAAGTAAGCAGAACTGCACCAGAAGTCAATATAGAAAAAAATAAAAATAGAAAAGCTTATTTGCCAGAGGGGAAACAGAATAATTTGGTTGAACCACAGAATTTTGAAAAGCAATGAATGCTAAAGAATGTATTTAATTAATCCTAAAACATATGAAGAACGGTTGCAGGAACTGGGTATATCTAGTTTAATAAAAAGAAGGACTAGGAGAGACATGATAGCAGTGTTCCACTATCTCAGGGGTTGCCACAAAGAAGAGGGAGTCGGGCTGTTCTCCAAAGCACCTGAGGGTAGAACAAGAAGCAATGGGTGGAAACTGATCAAGGAAAGAAGCAACTTAGAACTAAGGAGAAATTTCCTGACAGTTAGAACAATTAATAAGTGGAACGACTTGCCTGCAGAAGTTGTGAATGCTCCAACACTGGAAATTTTTAAGAAAATGTTGGATAACCATCTGACTGAGATGGTGTAGGGTTTCCTGCCTGGGCAGGGGGTTGGACTAGAAGGCCTCCAAGGTCCCTTCCAACTCTGTTGTTGTATTATATTAATCACCTATTACTCCACAAAACTTTTTGGGTATCTGAATAATTGGGGCAGTGAAGGAGAGCAAGTAAAAGACCTTTCAAGAAAGAACTCATGGTTTCCATATTGTGAAATTCTCACAGAATAGTCAGGAATCTACTTTAGATGGGTAAAGAGTCAAATAGGGTTCCTCCTCAAATTCTCAGCTCGTGAGATGAGATTGATCAAGAGAACTGCATTATCATTATCATCATCAACAACAATAGCAGAATAAAAGAGAAAGAACTGAAGAAAACAACAGAATGCAAACACCTGCAAAGAGCAATAGAATGACTGTGGCAAAAGAAAGTGAAGGCAATACCAATAATAATAGGTGCCTTGGGTGCAGAATGGGACAACTTACTGCAGCCAACTCACCATGGCCAATTTGCCATGGAACAACCCACCACAGCCAACTCGCTGCAGAACATCTCACCAGGACAAGGTGAGGACAATTGAATTTAGATATTTACAATAAATTTTAAAAACATATTCTTGGCCTCCAGTGAGTTGTCCTGCGGTGAGTTGGGTGTAGCAAGTTGGTTGTGGAAAGCTCTCTGTGGCAAGTTGGCCATGGCGAATTGTCCTAGATTGGGTGCAATCAACAAACAGCTGGAGCACTACTTGAACTCCAGTGTCTTAGACAAAATCAACATTAGTCAGTTGCAAAAGGCAGCTTTCCTTGAAGCAGCTTACATCCTGTGAAGATGTCTGTAACATCATCAGACAGCCACATCTGCCTATCCCAGGTCCTTGGAAAGGACTTGATAGGCAGACAAAAATTGCAAATACAGTCTGAACATCTGGCTGATTGTTTGATGAAAACGTAATAATAGTATGTCTGGCAACTAAAAAATGTTCCTTATAACACCAGGCAAGTTTGTTCTATTTCCTTTCTTTTCTTAAAAAAAAAAAAAATAAAGTAATGAGAATGTATTTCACAAACAAAGGCAGTTCATCAGTTGGCTGAGCAATTACATCGCTCAGTCAATAATGATGTAAAACAAATAGACAATGCTTCAAAATAATCAAATAAGAAAGAAGTAAGGGAATCAACAATTAATTGCTCCTTCAATAGATCTGGATAACTTAAGTAATAAGTCTGCTCAAAAGAAATAATGTGCAGGGAATTTAACAAAAGTCAAGTCTTGTTGGAGATGAGGTCTCCTTTGAAAGTAGTCAGTCTGATGAAATTTTTTGGAAGAAATGTTCTGTTATTTTCAGCGGGCTATCAAATTTACAGTCAATTCATAGGAGAATAACAGAGTTGGAAGGGACCATGAAGGTCTTCAGTTGAACAGTAAGTCCCACGGTCCTGATTGTTTCCACTTGAAATACATTAGGTATTGTACACACAAAGAATTTGCAATACAGATTACCTCAATGACTTTTGGAGGGTATAGACCCAGCGCTTCTGACGAACAGCAAGTTGAAGAAGGCTGGTGTCCTGTCCTCACTATACGTTAATCGGTGTGCAACTCAACATGCAGCTAAACCCACCTATCCTCCAATAAAAGAGACCGTGTGCATAGATCTGAATGATTTATTGAAAGAACAGGATATGGTAAAACTGGGAAAAACAGGGATACATACAATGAGAACCGAATAGAAGATAGGCAGTATTAAGTTACTGCTGAACATAACAATTAATAAATACAGGCAATTTAAATCTCACCAGAGATGCTCTGTGTGTGGGATGTGAGTTAGTCCATGGATGACCTTGTGCCACAGATTAAGATGGATGCTTCTTTGTGCTTCTGCCGTCTCCAAATATTAAAGGAAATGGAGTTTGGATTCCCAGCATGCACTTGTTTTGAGAGTGTGGGCTGATGGGTAAAGGGGTTGGGTCAGCTTCAAACAATATAATTGGTATGAAAGAAGAGCAATATAACCATTGGAAAGTTGGAGATAATAAGGCGTGGGAGTGGGCTTGCAGCAGGGGTGAAATGCTTCTGGTTCGGACTGGATCAGTGATCTGGTAGTGATGGCGGCAGGTGGTTCGGAGACCGGTAGCACAAATCCCTGCCCACCCCCATGCCAGCCGAGCCACGCAATCATCAGAGCCTTTTTTTTTTACTTTTAAAAGCATTTTTTAACAACCTCTTTGGCCGAAGAGGTTGTTAAAAAAATGCTCTTAAAGGGTTAAAACAAGGCTCTGATGGTCCCAGCTGAGGTGCCTGATAGAGCCTTTTTTTTTACTTTTAAAAGCATTTTTTAAAAGGTAAAAAAGCTGAATCCTGCTAGACAAAAATGGGGGGGTTCATGTGAGAGAGAGAGAGAGAGAGAAAGAAAGAAAGAAAGAAAAAAGAAAGAAGGAAAGAAGGAAAGAAAGAAAGGGAGGAAAAAGGACAGGAAGGAAGGACTACAAACCTGGCACTAGATGCAGTTTCAGAGGATAATCCAGGGCTGGAAGGGACCTGGAGATCATCTAGTCCAACCCTGCTCCAGCAGGACATTGTCAGTGAGTTTCTGTCTTTTGATCCCCCAGTCACATAGCCACGCCCACCCAGTCACATGATCCCCACCACCAAGCCACGCCCATCAAGCCATGCCCATAGATCCGATAGGAAAGAAATTTAGATTTCACCACTGGCTTGCCGGCCTCACTGAACCAAAGTTTTAAACTAACATAATTGCAAAATGTAACAGATGTATTTCTAATGTGCTGACTTGTGTGCTGCATTTTCTGCAAGTATGGACTTGTACGGATATATTTAGAGCAAAAAGAATAAGACGGGTGGGAAATGAGGAACTAAAAGTAACAAGTGTCTGAGAGCTTCAAATGTACACGGGTGTTTACAGAAAGTGACGGTCAGTAAAAAAAAAAAGTAAGAAAGAACAAGGAAGTGAAACTATGAGATTGTTGTGTCTTTGCCCCCCCCCTGAACCTGCCCCCCCCGAACCTGGCCTTCTGGCAGAAAGTAACTCAGAGAGCGAGGGGGAAGAGCCGACAGGGCTTCCCTCCGCGGAGCCTCCTTCTCTGGATCTGCTCCTAGTCCCAGAGGCAGGCCAGGTGGAGGAGATGACGAGGCCTCTGTCTCCTGCATCTCCTCCCTCTCAGGCCACGCCTCAAGTCCCAGCTGCTGACAATCAGTCGTGGCTGGACCCTGGTATCGGAAACAGGAGAAACAGCAACATCAAAAGAAAGGGTGGGGCAGGCCTAGAGTGCTGAGTCAAGGAGCCACACCCCACAGGATATAAAAGCAGGAGAGGCTGCCCTATAGTTCTTGTGACGAACAAACAATTGACTGTTGAAAACTTTGGTTGTCTCTGGCTCCTGGATTCTGTTTCGTTTCCTTCTGAACTTTGGGATTGTTCCAGCTCGGACTGCAGTCACTCTGATAGATAAGAGGACTTGGCAAGAATAAATTGCTGGCACATCTAGTCAGTTTGCATTTCTAATTGATTGTGGTTGGGGGGGACAGAACAGGGATGTGTATGTCAGTAAAAAAGAAGGTATAAGAAATGTGGCTTGAGAGGAGAATGGTGATCTTTGCCTAATAGCAATCCTTGAAGGAACTGCTATATCTCTGGACCAATGGCTTGTTAATGTAAGTACGTGATTACTATTATATCTATTATATCTTTTGCTTCTGTCTTTGTTCAATAAACCTCTGATCTTAAAGTAAGATTTATTGCTTGTAGTTTGTCTTCATTTTTTATTAGAATTTTCCTATGAAAGATATTTGTCTCTCCGGCCACTAGATGGGGCCAGAGAGCAACAAAGTATATAAAGATCGTTTGTTGGGGCATATTTGTCCGTCCCTCCACTAGATGGAGATAAAGAGCAACAACAGTATATAAAAGCTATATGCTGGGGCATGACAACTAGTATGATATTTGGCTACTTGACCTTTCAAAATAATTTTAGCTGAACATCCCTCACAGTTTAGGATAATATCCATGTAGATGATTCTGCATTCAGGAAAAGCTAAGTTCCTCCAAATGTACAGCGAATACCAAATTGTGGTTGCCAAAATCTTGTGTGTTTTGTTGTGTGTGTTCCTTGAGAGCAGATAGCAGTTTTATATGATGGATAGGTTAACCATCCTTAAATTTTACTACTGAAGTCAAAGTTACGATACCATTTAGGCTTTCGCTTTGTATTGTCTGTTGTGGTCTCGGTGGTTTGTTTGCTTTTCCAATTAAAATTTAATTCAAGTTCATTACCCTATTTATTGTGTGCCGGCTAAAGGAAATCAGAGACTGAAAGACCATGATGAAATAAAATTTAACTCACAGAAAACAAATAAATGGAAGATCTCACTGTGAAGGATAAGCAAAAATATTGCGACTTTGTTTATAATAAACACTTGAAAAGACTGATATTTTCTTTCCTAAATACTCTAAGTAGGATGATCTATGAGATTTCTAATTTATTCTTGTTTAAAATTTAACCATGCTTTTTTTAAAGCATATCAATTTTGTTAATACCATGTAATTAAAACATGTCAGTGCACAGCAAGTTTTAGTCTAAATTAATGACTATGAGAATTATTTTAATTAAATAACCAATTATAGAAAAATCGCAGGCATGAGAGCTGACATTTAAATGAATTTCATTTAAATTGCTTCTTAACATTGTTCCATCTAGGACACTAATGCAAAATGAACTATTGTATCAACATAGATTATCGCTATTTTTATTTTTTTTTTGCATGCGCATAACATATTCATAGTCAATCACTGGAACAAAGCTGAATATTTTTGTATTGATCTGAATCTTCTATTAGCAACAACAACAACAACAACAAGTTGAGCGACTTGCATGCACACACACCTCCATCCATTTTTCCTTTCCAAACTGTTGCAATTCTTTCGCTTTAATCAATCTTTCTGTTTCTCCAGCGCTGTTTAAATTAGTGTTTGAAAGGATTTTGGGAGAAGAGTGACATACTGTACCTGCAGTTTTTCAGGAGTTCTGAGTGTGTCAAAACAACCATGTGTAAAAAAAAAAAAATAATAGTTAGACTTTCAAAACACTTCTCTTCTTTCATTTGGTATCATGGAAAACCTAGTTGAAGTTTGTTGAGCAACAGAAGGTTAGATCGTTTGGAATACATGTCATGTCCAGATATCTAAGCTAGGCCTATCTGGAACTATCACACAAACTTTTCAAGTTTTATGTTTATGGCAATGGTGGGTTTCAAATTTTTTTACTACTGGTTCTGTGAGCGTGGCTTGGTGGGCGTGGCTTGGTGGGTGTGGCAGGGGAAGGCTAATGTAAAATCTCCATTCCCTCCCCAATCCAGGGGAAGGTTCCTGCAAAATCCCCATTCCTCCTCATCAGCTGGGACTTGGGAGGCAAAGAATAGATGGGGGCGAGGACAGTCAGAGGTGGTATTTGCCGGTTCTCCAAACTACTCAAAATTTCCACTACCAGTTCTCCAGAACTGGTCAGGACCTGCTGAAACCCACCTCTGGTTTATGGGGTTTAGAACATAGAATAATAGAATTGGAAGGGATTTTGGAGCTCTTTGAATCTCACCCCCTGCTTAAGCAGAAGAAGTCAATACCACTTCAGACAAATGGTTGTCCAGTCTGTTTTTGAAAGCCTACAATGATGGAGCACCCACAACCTCTGCAAGATGTTCCATTAGACCGTTTAGATACAGCTATCTAAGCTAGGTCTATTTGGAACCTAACACAAACTTTTCTAGTCTTATTTTTATGGTGTTTAGAAGATAGAATAATATGGTTGGAAGAGACTTTGGAGGTCTTCCAATCCAACTTCCTACTTAAACAGGAGACCCAATATCGCTTCAGACAAATGGTTGTCCAGTCTCTTTTTGAAAGCCTACAGTGACGAAGCATCCACAGCTACTGAAGGCAAGCTGCTCCATTGGTTGGTTGCTCTCACTTAGAAGTTTTCTCCTTATTCTAGGTTGCTTCTTTCCTTGGTTAGTTTCCATCCATTGTTTCTTGTCTTGCCCTTTGGTGCTTTGGAAAACAGTTTGACTCCTTTGTCTTTGTAGGAGCCCCTCCAATATTGGAACACTGCTATCATGTCTCCCCTAGCCCTTCTTTTCATTAGATTAGACATGCCCAAGTCAGAGGTGGTCTTCAGCCGGCTTGCACTAGTTCACTTGAACCGGTAGCGGAAATCTATGCCATCCTATTTAGGCACATTTTTGAGGCTGGGCACATGTGCAGAAGGTACGCATACCAGCAAAGCACATGCGTGGAAGGCCGAGTGCTAGTGTGGACAGGCGTGCATGCTCACATTTGCAAACCGGTAGGGAAAGTGAGTGAATACCGCCCCTGATCCAATTCTGTAACCGTTCTTCATATGTTTTAGCCTCCAGCCCCCTAATCATCTTTGTTGCTCTTCTCTGCACTCTTTCAAGAGTCACGACATCATTTTTTATGGTGTGGTAACCAGAACTGGATGCAGTATTCCAAGCGTATCTTACTAAGGCTTTGTAAAGCGGTATTAGTACTTCATGTGATCTTGATTCTATCCTTCTATTAAGGCAGCCTAGGATTGCATTTATTCAGGGGTGAAATGTAAAATTTGTTACTACCAGTTCTGTGGGCATGGCTTGGTGGGGGAGGGTAATGTGATTGGGTCGGTGTGGCCAACATTTTTTTTTACTTTTAAAAGCATTTTTTCTACAACCTCTTCGGCTGAAATATAATGTTTTTAAAAGGCTCCTCTGATGATCCCAGCTGAGTTGCCTGATCATCAGAGGCTTTTCTTTTCTTTTAAAAGCTTTTTTTTTGCCTTTAAAAAAAAAAAAAAACCTCTGATGATCAGGCAACTCAGCTGAAATCGCCAGAGCCTTTTAAAAGCATTTTTTTGCCTTTAAAAGAAAAAAAAGCCTCTGACAATCAGGCAACTCAGCTGGGATCATCAGAGGAGCCTTTTAAAAGCATTTTTTCTACAACCTCTTTGGATGAAGAGGTTTTAAAAGCCTCTGACGATCCCAGCTGAGCTGTGCGATCATCAGAGGCTTTTGTTTTTACTTCACCCAAAGAAAAAATGCTTTTAAAAGTAAAAAAAAAAGCCTCTGATGATCGCGCAGCTCAGCTGGGCCGGGGGTGGGTGGGAGGCAAGGATTTTTGCTACTGGTTCTCCGAATCACCCGCCACCATAGCTACCAGATCAGACAATCCGGTTCGAACCGGGAGCATTTCACCCCTGCATTTATTTCTCTTTAAAAAAAAAAAATCAGAAAGCCCAAAGAATAGGAAATACCATCAAGGGGAACTGCAGAAGATATAATTGGATGAGTAAGAACTATCCTTAATTCATAATGATGTAATGATTTGAGTCTTCAGAGGGATAAAGGGTTAGGGAACGTGGCCGCTTTGAAATAAACCTGAAAGCCATGGGTGAAATTTCTCTTTGAATTGTCTTTTCCATAGCTTTAAAGCAGAAGAGGGGGGAAAAAACACACCCTTGCATGTTGTTTTCATTGATTAAAACAGAAATGCTATGTATAAATAATGTGTCTGACAGTATGGGAGACCACTTGGGATATTATGGCATTTAGTATAAAACAGGATGTAAGATGCAGTTGAGGAAATTAAGCATCTTTCCTGGGTAATTTTAGCATTTTTATTAGGTGATAAACATCATGGTGAGGGGATGAGCCAAGCAAAATATAGATATTTTCAACAGTGTTAACCTTAATCTAGTGTTATCTAGAGGGACAACATAATATTTTATATTAGTTAAAACACATTGTAAAATGCTATTCAAAGCAGGCTAATGTTTGTCATGCCCTCTTGGCTATATAAGTCCCTCCCTCGAGCCTGGCTGCAGATTGAGGGCAGACGAAGCATTTGGAAGAGTTTGCTCCTATGATTGAAGGAAATATTGCTGTAGAAGTAAGAAGAGGATGACTAGCAGTCAAGTGGATGGATTCACAGTGGCGATGGGGATATTATTGGAAAACCTGAAGGGACATTCCAGGAACAGGCCATCAAGGATAATACAGTATTTTTCAGACTATAAGACGCACCTAAATTTACAAGAAGAAAACAGGGGAAAAAAATAGTTTTTGCCCTCTGCGCATCGGATTATTGCCCTCCCAGGCCCCCAGAAGCACTGCAGTGCTCAGCATGGCCCGTTTTTGCCAAGAATGGGTGCGTTTTCACCAAAAACGGGCCCATTTTTGGCCTGCAGAGTGCTTCTGGGGCCAGGTGTTGTGCCTCAGCCGCCCCCCTCTCCGCAGCCGGGCCCCTCTCATCTCCTGTTATCCCAGCCAGAGACGGATAATGAAGACAAATGGCCTGGCATGCCTCCAGCCCCCAGTCCTGGCACCATGCCCGGGCAGACCGAGCAAGACGAATGGCCTGGCATGCCTTCAGCCCCCAGTCCTGGCACCATGCCCAGACAAACTGAGCAAATAAACCTCCCCCCCACAGCGTGTGAGCATGAAGCTAGTCACGAGCTATAATTGCTGGCAGCTGGAGGGTGGACAGATCCATGCTTCTGGAGAATGGAGAGGCGACGTCAGCAAAAGGAAGGGAGGGGCAGGCCTGGATAAGTGCTGAGTCATGGAGCCACACCCCATGGCCTATATAAAGGATCTGCTTTCTGGCATTCTTTGAGTCAAACAAAGTCTAATCTGGTTGCTGAAGTCACACCTTGGATTCCTGCCTGCCCTGAGAACTCTGACAGGACTTTGGCAAAGCTGCAGAGGCTTCGTGGCCACACTTGATACAGACTTTCCAGACCTGGCCGTCAGAGGAGGAGTGGGACACGACACCAGGGATGACGAAAAAGCAACATGCTGAGGGCTTGGGAGCCCAAAAATGGGCCCATTTTTGGCAAAAACGGGCCCTGTGGAGCACTGCAGAGTGCTTCTGGGGGCCAGGAAGGGTGAAAACGCGACATGCGGAGGGCTTGGGAGCCCAAAAATGCGTTTGTTTGGTCTATAAGACGCACCTAAATTTTCACCCACTTTTGGCAGGGGGAGGGAAGGTACATCTTATACTCCCAAAAATACGGTATATATCTATATGGTCACGAAGAGTTGACATCAACTTGATGTTGCATCATCATATCATATTATTCATCAAAATGTACCATGGAATGTTTATCTCTTCAGTTAAATTTGTGTCGAGGATAATGTATTATAGCTATATTCTGTTCTTCATTGCAGAATTGTAATTAATGCTTACAGACAGTTTTGTCTTTATGTTTCCTGAGAAAAGTTGGCTGGTCGAAGGCCATGGGTTTAGCCCAAGGTCAAACACTGAACAGCCCTGGCTGAAGTTGGATTTTGTATCTAGGTTGGATTTGTATCTAGGTTTCCCAGACCCAGCTCAGGAATTTATTCACCACTTTGTGGGCTCTCAACTGAAGAGAGATCATAACTACATTATTAAATAATCAAATTATATCCTGCCTTTCTATCTAGAGCATGCCAATCCATTCCATAATCTATAGGATGATCCAGCTAATTTACCCAAAGTAAGCAGCACATGTGTGGTCTGATATTAAGAGGTCCTATGGAGTGAGCTATTGGTGTAGTAGACAGAGAGGATAGGATATAATTCAATTATTTAATAATCTAAGGCACTTTCACATTGAAGAATACAATAAGCACTTCAATGGGCAACGGGGCAAACAAATGTCAAAGGGATGTTTTTACAATTCTCATATCAGTAAGGGTATCTACATACAGGTTTAAAAAGTCAAGATTAAAAAAGTCACCAATAGTCAAAGTCCCATCCTTCTTTGCAAGCATTGCATTGCAATTTAAATCCTTCTTTGCAAGCATTGCATTGCGATTGGGACTTTGATCATGTGGTCATAGCTACCATCTTCACTGATTTGGTCTCCTTTCTGTAATATCTCCATCAGTAATTTTAATATGTGATGGTTAGGTAATAAATTGGATTCACGCCTATTTCAAGATAAGACAACAGAATGAAAGGTTTATGGAGATGGTACCCATATAAAACATATGAATTTCCCTATTGGGCTCTGTTATCCACAATCCATAAAATTAGGCTCCAGTGACCCATAAGGACCTCTCTGAATTGTCTATGTGCCTCTTCCTCAGTCTTGCTCCCTTACTGAAATGAAAAGAAGGACCAGGGGTGAGATGATAGCAGTCTTCCAATATCTCAGGGGCTGCCACAAAGAAGAGGGAGTCAAACTATTCTCCAAAGTACCTGAAGGCAGGATAAGAAGCAATGGATAGAAACTAATCAAAGAGAGAGGTAACCTAGAATTAAAAAGAAATTTCCTGACAGTTAATAGAACAATTAATCAGTGGAAAACTTGCCTCCAAAAATTGTGAATGCTGCAACACTGGAAGTTTTTAAGAAGAGATTGGAGACCCTTTTGTCCGAAATTGGAACTGAAAGGGATCTTTGAGTCTTAGTGGACAACCAGTTAAATATGAGTCAACAATGTGTGGCGGCAGCCAAAAAAGCCAATGCAATCCTAAATTGCATTAACAGAGGGATACAATCAAGATCAAGTGAGGTACTAATACCACTCTATAAAGCCTTAGTAAGACCATGCCTACAATACTGCATCCAGTTTTGGTCACCACACTATTAAAAAGATGTTGAGACTCTAGAAAGAGTGCAGAGAAGAACAACCAAGATGATTAGGGGCCTGGAGGCTAAAACATATGAAGAATGGTTGAAGGAACTGGGCATGGCTAGTCTAGTGAAATGAAGGACCAGAGAAGACATGATAGTAGTGTTTCAATATTTGAGGGGCTGCCACAGAGAGGAGGAGGTCAAGCTATTTTCCAAGGCACCTGAAGGCCAGACAAGGAATAATGGATGGAAACTGAAGAAGGAGAGATTCAACCTGGAAATAAGGAGAAATTTTCCAGTGGTGAGAGCAATCAACCAATGGAACAGAAGTTGCCTTCAGAAATTGTGGGAGCTTCATCACTGGAGACTTTCAAGAAGACACTGGACTGCCATTTTTCAGACATGGTGTAGGGTTTCCTGCCTGAGCAAGGGGTTGGACTAGAACAGGGGTGTCAAACTCATGTCGTCACGTTGTCGTCACGTGACATATCGTGACTTTTTCCCCTTAGCTAAAATGGGGGTGGGGGTGGCCAGCGCATGATGCATCCAGCCTGCGGGCGGCGAGTTTGATACCCCTGGACTAGAAGACCTCCAAGGTCCCATCCAACTCTGTTATTCTGTTCTGTTATTGTTAGCAAAAACAAGATTTTTGCACAGCAGATGTCAAGCTCCTTGCAGCCTGATTGCTCATCTCAGGGAGAAAAAAAAACCCACAGAACTCTTCCTCGTCTCAATAAGAGCTACAATACCAAATGGAAGTTGTTTCCTTGTTGGACCAATGGCAGCTGACTCCAATGGTAATAAAAAGCTATCAATTAATTTTGCCGTAACTGTACGCACCTGTGAACAACTGTTTAATTAAAGAAGCAAACAGAAATCTCTCACAATAATGCTTCAAATTACTTGCATTTATGTGACTCAATTAGCTGGAGTGGATAAGTGCCATTGGAAGGCTGCCATGTTGACGTTCAGAAAGAAAGGGAAGACACAACAAGGGAGACATAAAAGCAACGAAGAAGATACGGATTGACAGACTTGAATAGATTTTTTTTCCAGCCTCTTCCTCCTTGATGCTACTGAGCTGCCAAAGAAGGGAGGAAGGGAAGATGGCTGCGGAGGCACCAAAGGCAGAGATACAACTTGTGACAATTGTGCTACCAGGATAAATGAAAGTGGGAAAAGGTGACGCGACAATATGAATTAGACCTTCCTAGTTTCTCCAAAGCAACACTTAAATAGCCTTCCATTTCTCTGGCTCCCTCCTTTTTCAATCCCACAGAGGCATCCACAGAGAGGCTCAAAACCTGAAAAGAAGGAGAACAAAGATAACCGATTAGCAGAGTTGGAAGGTACCTTGTAGTCCAACCCCCCACCCAAGCAGGAAACCCTACACCATTTCTGAAAAATGGCAGTCCAGTCTTTTCTTGAAAGTCTCCAGTGATGAAGCTCCCACAATCTTCTGAAGGCAACTTCTGTTCCATTGATTGATTGCTCTCACTACCAGAAAATTTCTCCTTATTTCCAGGTTGAATCTCTCCTTCTTCAGTTTCCATCCATTATTCCTTGTCTGGCCTTCAGGTGCTTTGGAAAATAGCTTGATCCCCATCCTCTCTGTGGCAGCCCCTCAAATATTGGAAGACTGCTATCATGTCTCCCCTGGTCCTTCACTTCACTAGACTAGCCATGCCCAGTTCCTGCAACCATTCTTCATATATTTTAGCTTCCAGTCCCCTAATCATCTTAATTGCTCTTCTCTGCACTCTTTCTAGAGTCTCAACATCTTTTTATAGTGTGGTGACCAAAACTGGATGCAGTATTGCAGGCGTGGTCTTACCAAGGCTTTATAGAGTGGTAATAGTACCTCGCTTGATCTTGATTGTAGCCTTCTGTTAATGCAATTGGCTTTTTTGGCTGCCGCCGCACATTGTTGGCTCATATTTAACTGGTTGTCCACTAAGACTCCGAGATCCCTCTCACAGTTACTGCTATTAAGCCTGGTTTCACCCAGTCTGTATGTGTACTTTTGGTTTTTCTTGCCTAGGTGTAAGACTTTGCTTTTCCCTACATTGAATTTCATTTTGTATGACGGGGCCCTTCCAAACATAATTGCTTTCTCTAGTTTCTCTGAAAATGGCACAGTCCAATTCATGAATCTGCATTGTTCCCTCTTTGACTCAATCTCTGAATGATCTTTCCGTTCACTTCTGGCTGGCACAGGGGAGAGTGAGGGGTTGGAGTGTCAGCATTTTTAACAAGGATGCAGAGCAGAGGTGAAATCTACTTACCTTCCCTACTGGTTCGGAAGTGCGTGCTCTGCCATCGTCATGTCCAATTTTTGAGCCTCTGCGCATGCACAGAGTGTTAAAAACCAGGAAGTAACAACATCTGGGGTGGGTGGGCGGAGCCTTGTGCTGCTGCTGCTGCTACCGGTTCACCGAACCACATGCAGCCACCGCTACCGGCACGCGTGAGCTGGAAAAGAACCAGCAGGACTGATGCAGAGTTACACCCCTTGTGAAAGCGAAGGCTGAGTTACTACATGCTTGGGTTTTGTACACAGAAAGAAGCGCCCTCAGCCTTCACTTAGCTGCCAAAGGCTGCGATCCTGACCGCTAATTAGGACTGGCTTAACCCACGTTTAGGGGTTAAACCCTGACATTTCTATCAGGGAAGAAAGGGGGAGCAATTGCCGCCCGACAGCAGGTGCACCATTTCTTAGAATGAAGCAATCAAACAAATGGAAGCTAAAATGCTCTAATTATAATCCTTTCAACATACAGTTAAATGAAAATGGGTAGGCTTTTTATTGGCTTAATTTCTTATCTCTGTGTGTGCAGAGCAGGGGTGGGTTCTACTTACCTTTGCTACGGTTCGCAATGGGAGCACGTGTGTGCGCTTGCTTCGCTCGCGCATGCGCAGATCACCAGTGATGATGTCGTGGCGGGTGGGCACAGCCTCCCACCGGGTTTACTACCGGTTCTATAGAACTGGACCGAAGCGGGGCAACCCACCACTGGTGCAGAGCTATATAAACATCAATTCTTTTAAAGAGTAAGCTCTGATTTTTCGAACACCTAAGGAAGCTCTGTTTATCAGTGAGGTCTCCTTGGGTGTAGCTTTTTATTTATTTAGCATATGGCATCTACGGAGGTCATACAATCAGTGTTAGACAAATTTAGTTTAAATAAAGCAACAGCAAATATCTATCTATCTATCTATCTATCTATCTATCTATCTATCTATCTATCTATCTATCTATCTATCTATCTATCTATCTATCATCTGTATCTGTCTGTCTGTCTGTCTCTCTCTCTCTCTCATCTATCTATCTATCTATCTATCTATCTATCTATCTATCTATCTATCTATCTATCTATCTACCTTCTATCAATCATCTGTATCTATCTATCTATCTGTCTGTCTGTCTGTCTGTCTGTCTGTCTGTCTGTCTGTCTGTCTGTCTGTCTATCTATCTATCTATCTTCTATCAATCATCTGTATCTGTCTGTCTGTCTGTCTCTCTCTCTCTATCATCTATCTATCTATCTATCTATCTATCTATCTATCTATCTATCTATCTATCTATCTATCTTCTATCAATCATCTGTATCTGTCTGTCTGTCTCTCTCTCTTTCTATCATCTCTCTATCTATCTATCTATCTATCTATCTATCTATCTATCTATCTTTCTATCGATCATCTGTGTCTCTCTGTCTGTCTATCTGTCTCTCTCTATTTATCTATCTACACACACACATACACACACATAATAATAATAATAATAATAATAATAATAATAATAATAATAATAATAATAATAATAATAATAATAATAAATATTTTAATTTTTATACCGCCCTTCTCCCGAAGGACTCAGGACGTAACACACAGAGGTAACCCTCAACTTATGACCACAATTGAGCCCAAAATTTACGTCGTCAAGTGAGACAGTTGTTGTGAATTTTGCCCCATTTTATGACCTTTCTTGCCACAGTTGTTAAATGAATCACTGCACTTGTTAAGTTAGTAACAAGGTGGTTGAGTGAATCCAGTTTTCCCCATTGACTTTGCTTATTAGAAGATGGCAAAGGGGATCAGGTGACATTGTGACCGTCATAAATATGAGTCCAATGCCAAGCATCTGAATTTTGATCAGGTGACCACGGGGAAACCTCAGCAGTTGGAAATGGTCATAAGTCCCTTTTTCGGTGCTGTCGTACCTTCGAGCAGTCACTAAACATACTGTTGTAAGTTGAGGGCCACCTGTATAAGATATGTGGACCATACAATATAAGGAGATAAAATATTACATTAAGATAAAACCATCAGAAATCTTAACATCTTAAAATAAAATCCTATTGTATCTTAAGTTTTTTTATTTATTTATTTACATTTATATCCCGCCCTTCTCCGAAGACTCAGGGCGGCTTACAGTGTGTAAGGCAATAGTCTCATTCTATTTGTATATTTACAAAGTCAACTTATTGCCCCCCCAACAATCTGGGTCCTCATTTTACCTACCTTATAAAGGATGGAAGGCTGAGTCAACCTTGGACCTGGCGGGACTAAAACCTGCAGTAATTGCAGGCAGCTGTGTTTTAATAACAGGCTTCTTACAGCCTGAGCCACACCGCGGCCCAGTTGCAGTGGCGCAGTGGTTAGAATGCAGTAATGCGGAGCTAACTCACTGCTCACTCCAGGAGTTCGATCCTGACCGCCTTAAGGTTGACTCAGCCTTCCATCCTTCCCAGGTCAGTAAAATGACGACCCAGATTGTTGGGGGCAATACGCTGACTCTGTAAACTGCTTAGAGAGGTCTGTAAAGCAATGTGAAGCGGTATATAAGTCTAAGTGCTATTGCTATTGCTATTAATAAATAAGCCATAGAATTGCAACAGGATAGATGTTATAATTTGATATCTAAGGAATCTGACCATCTAACTGCTTCTGGTGTGGCTCAATGAGGTCATCCCAGGTGCCCTGAAATTTTCTGAGGAGACATCCTTGAACTATATGTGTTACAGGAGCACCAGTGTGGGCTCTTGGCCATTCCCCACTTACTAAGCTTTTCCTTAGTTCTGGCATAGCCTATCCTGAGTCTAACAGAATAAAAGAGTTGGAAGGCACCTCGGAGGTCTTCTAGTCCAACCCCCTGATGAAGCAGGAAAACTCATATCTTTTTTTCTGACAAATGGCTTTCCAGTCTCTTCTTAAACATCTCCAGTGATGGAGCAGCCATAACTTCCGAAGGCAAGCTATTCCATTGGTTAATTGTTCTCAACGTTAGGAAATTTCTCCTTAGTTCTAGGTTCTAGACTGCTTCTCTCATAGTTTCCATCCGTTGGTTCTTGTGGTGTCTATGGAGATTCTCAGTCATCCAGGTCATGGTTGTTGTGGTCCGTCAGCAGTCTATGGACTTGGCAATGGAGTCGGACAGCGATGAGGCTGAGGTGAGGCCAGGGCCATCGGAAAGTGAGGTGAGGACTCCAGAGCCTCTAGAGCCTGATAGTAGTGAGGCAGAGGAACAGGAGGAGCCTTTTCCTAATGCACGCATGAGAAGAGCTGCCAGAAGGCAAGAGCAGCTCGAGCAGAGAGGACAACTCGGGAGCAGGGCCAAGAGATGATTGGCCCCTCCCATAAAGCTTAAAGCAGACCAGCACTGGCATTTGGCCTTTGCCAGAAAACCACATTGTAGCTGCGTCTTCAGCTGTGTCTTCTGCTTTGTGTACATCTTTGTTTTTGTGGCTTCTGGACATTTGCCGGGAAGGGCCTTTGGCAGTTTGCCTAATTGGACTAAGGTTTGTGAGATAACTGAGGAATTTGTGTTGGGAGGCATTTGTTTTACTTTGAGTTGAACGACGCTGGGAATGAAGTAATTCCCAGCTGTTTGAATAAAGTTTGTTTTTCAATGGACTAAGTTTATTACCACCTACTTGGGCCTGGGTCACAACAATGGCTGTCCCAAAGGTGCTTTTTCAAGAAGCAACTGGACTTTCTGGATTTTCTTTGAAGACGTTTTGCTTCTCATCCAAGAAGCTTTTTCAGTTGAAGATGTTTCGTTTCTCATCCAAGAAGCTTCTTGGATGAGAAGTGACACGTCTTCATAGAGAAACCAGAAAGTCCAGTTGCCTCTTAAAAAAGCACTTTTGGGATAGCTTTCAAGTGCTTTGGTGCTTTTCTATTCAGTTGGCTCCATATTTGGGGGGCACCTGCATTCCTGGAAATTTTGTTGGATCTGCCAGATCCTTGGGTGTGATATGAAATTCTATTTCCAAAAAAATGTTCCTTCCTTAAAGGAACATTTTCCTTTCTCTTCAGCAGAATGAAGGAAAATAAAAACAAGCAGATAGAAAATTGCATTGCTGCAGTGTCAAATTCTGATCGGATATGTTTGGTGCCTTTTTATATGTTTTGTCTTCCTTTCCTAATCTTTATTATTTAAACGTTTCTATCAAGCTTTCTATGCGGAGCTGAACTACAAGGCAAATACCCAAATTGCTCGCAATATAACTTGCACTTTGGAGTTTGCCTCTCCCAATATTACTTTTTTTGATTTCATGTGGCATATCTTCAGTGCTGAAGTTTTGTTGCAGGTGCTTGAAACCAGAGCCGAACGAGCGCTGCTGTTATTTTCATTGTTTGGAAAGCAGAAAATGTACCTCTGATAATTTTTGTCTTTGATTACCTTTCCTTCAAAGGCTTTTAAGTAGCATGAAAGCCCTTTGAAATTTTCGGAATGAAACAGACACGAAAGTCATTCGGTATGCACAAGATAAACAGATGTCTCAGCTTTCAAACAGAAGGTGGAGGGAGATATCACAACCTTCATCTGAAATAAGTAACTAGTGCACAGTGCTCCGGGTTCAACTAATATGTAGAAGGAGAAACAATAATGCTATTCACTTGTCTAAGTATCTGCAGAACAATGCCAAAAGAAGTTGGATAAGATCAAACAAAATATGATAACTTGCGATATAATGGGAACATATTCTCCATATGGCCTCATTAGAGAAATATATAGTTATTTATGTTTAGAAATGTTGTCGTAAACAGCTAGGCTAAACTTGGCTCTTGAGGTCTATCTCAAGATGTGACTTCCCACATTAAGAAATACCAACTGCCATCTCAGCTTTCTCTCGAGTCTGATTCCATCCTGGATTAGCCTTCAAAATGTTCTAAGAGAAATCCTTCAGGAAAACTAATGAGCTGTTGGGGAGCTCTGCGAAGACAACGGGAAAGGCTAAAAAATGGCAGCAAAGTTACGATGAGCTTGAGGAAGCGATGCCTTCTATAAATTTGCTCTGTGTGTTGGCCCTTCTTTCTTTCTTGTTGGAACATAGAGTGTAAAGGGATTATCAGCAAGGCCAGGTGAGAGAAGGAAAGTGATTTAAGAATCCCTTCCTCTGGTTTCCCTCTCTCCTTTCTGCCTGTTGCAAAAAAATATATAAAACAAAATAGAATAATAAGCGTTTTTGGCAGGTGGAGAAGGCAGGGATCTGCAAGACTTTTGGATGTGCCAGAATCCAAGATGGTCATAAAGATGTAGCTGACCATTGAACTGAAGAACAACCTCTTTTATGAGGCTTTCTGTAGCTTTCCCTCAGCTAATGAAGAATATCAACAAAAGTCAAGCTACCAAAAGCCTCATAAAAGATGTGGTATCATTGGTAAGAGACTAGTTCCCTCCAGATACAACCAGGGGTGGGCTTCAAAAAATTTAGCAAGGGATTCTCTGCCAGGCTGCTGGGTGGGCGTGGCCATGGTGGGTGTGGCCTAGTTGGCCTCTGCACCATGAGCGGGGGGGACATTTTTGCGCTCCCCAGGCTCCAGAGGCTTTCCTGGGGCCTTTGGGAGGGCAAAAATGGCCTCCCCAGGCTCCGGAGGCCCTCTGGAGGCCAGAAACAGGCCTGAACTTCCTGAACTTCTGGTAGGCCCATTTTTCACTCTCCCCGAGCCTCCACACGCACCTGCACTTACCTACATCCAAAACGGGCTGCGTGGGGACTCCTGGGAGAGGCGGGGTGGGCGGGGCCAGCCAGGAGTAGGATTTGGGGGTTCTCCAAACTGCACAGAATCTTAGCTAGAGGTTCTCCCGAACCCCCAGCAGCCCACGCCTGGATACAACAAGCTTCATCTCCTCTCAGTTCTGGAAAGCATATCCAACGACTCAAGGCTGGGGGAGATGTGATCCAAAAACATAGAGGAGCCAGCTCTGCAATGTTGAAAGAAATATCCTTCTGGGGTCAGTTCCAAGTGGGGAGAAAGATGCTGGAAACATGGCAGCTGCTTGGAAAGATGGTTTTAATGGTGGACAGGATCATATGCCTTGAAGACCTTGGGTGAAGAGGAAAAAAAAGCGGGGAAAGATGCTGAGAATGCCTGAGTTTTATACCTTCTCTGGGCTTTTGACTTTGAGCTTGTATTCTGATTGGTTGTCAGATTCCCATGAAGCCATGCAGGGGTAACTTTGTAGGTTGTCTGTGTCCCAGGCTTGGTTGAGCCTTGATGGATGTTGATGTAATGAAAGGCCTTTGGGCAATTCCTATTCCTATTCCTAAATCCAGCAAAATGCTGTGAGCACAACAGCTGCAAAGCAAGAAATCCAGCAGGACAAGGGAATAAGTCGATGAGTCTAGGAAGCAAAGGAATAAGGCAACTAATGCAGGAAGCAAGAAATAAAGCAACAAGTCCAGGAAATTCCAAATGTCGGCAACAGCACACAAAACTCCATGAATTCCGTGTTTGTTCCCGACAAACGCCCCTCTCCACCGTGTCTCCTTAAGTCTCAATCCCCAGGTGTGCCTTGTGAAGAGGGGGGGAGGGGTCACTGTCTTCCCATGTCTCATGGTTGGCCTGCGCTGTTCCAGCCTGCTATCTACTCTCTGTGCTCAGGGATCAGGAGGGAGCAGTTCTTGCTCATCGCCTGAGCACTGTCATTTCTCATTTCCATTGCCTGCCCTCTCATGGTCATCCTGGCCCCGTTCCTCCATGCTAGCAAGCCATCCCACTCCTGAGGGGCTCTTCCCAGTGATGGGATTCAGCCAGTTCGCACCTATTCGGGAGAACCGGTTGTTAACTTTCTAAGTAGTTCGGAGAACCGGTTGATGGAAGAAATCTTATTTTGTTTTTTTCCACTTTACAGAGCTAATCCTGTAAGGAAGGCAGGAAGGAAACATTCTGGTGTTGTTTCTAGCCTCATCTTTATTGCCCTGCTTACAGAAACTGCCTCTCTGGTTAACCCTTATTACATTGTAACAGCTAAGGCGAAGTGCCCATCGACGTGAGTTACGTTGAATTGGCCATGCCCACACAGTCACATGATCACTGAGCCATGCCTACCCAGCTGGTCATTAGGGCAGAGAACCAGTTGTTAAATTATTTGAAACCCACCACTGGCTCTTCCCCACATTGCTCCAAAGCCAACAAAGCCGCCCCCTCGGTTTCTCTCGGCTCCAGCTTCAGCTCATCTTCCTCCGCAGATTCAGGCTCTGACAGGGACATGAAAGTATGATTACTGTAGGGAGATTATCATATGCCCAAAGAGGGAAAGATTCAGTACCACCTACTTACGAAGGAACGGTTGGTGAAATTGGCGGAACTTGCTGAGATAGCCAAACGGGGCTGGTTTGATTAGAAAAAGCTCATTATTGACAACACATTGATGACAGGAAAGCTCTTATGGACCTTTTGCATAAAAAAGGAAATGATTTTGATGATTTATGGTTTTGATGATTAGAAAGGACAAATTATAAAAAAAATTAATCTTTCGAGCAAGGTTTCATTAGAATTGCGTGGTATAACTAACAGAGATAGGACACCATTTATGTATATTTTTGTTCATATTTTCTGTTCTGTTTTTTGTTTTCTTCTTTCTTCTTTCTATCTCCTTGTTTCATTATCTCTGTTTTCCTTTGCTTTCTTTTTTGTCTTTCACATTTATTGTATCTTTTTTCTTTTAATGTTCTAATTAAAATCTTCTAATAAAAACCATTTAAGAAAAACAACCCTGACCTTATCTAGTAAAATAAGACTCTAAGAGTTGTGCTCCTGGCAACTGAAATCTGTACAAACCTCACCCTGGCTTTAAATTTTAAAAAGGACAACATGGGCACCGGAAGGAAACTGCAGTGATGTTGTTATAACATCAGATTATTTGCACAATGAGATCCAGAAGCAAAACTTATCCAAAAGTCAACACTATGAAATAGCTGAACATTATATTAAATACCAGATCTCAAGGATAAAAGGAGAAATAATAGCTGGAATATAACCATCAGAATATTGTAGCTGGGCCGTGAAGATCTAAATTCAAAAACTAAGAGTCTTCCAAAATAGCTTCCAAAAGATACCAATATCTTGGTATCTTCCAAAATTTGGACAAGAGCTGCCAACATGCTATAATTTTCTGGCTGTGGATTATAGGATTCAACATGTAGCTGCAGGACCCCCTGCAGTAAATTATGCTCTTACCAAAAATATAACACAGAATTATTTTTCTAAGAAAGATGGACTACTTTCCTCAAACAACCTACTCATATTCTATTCTATGGCTACATGAGGACTCTTAGTTTTTGAATTTAGATCTTCACGGTCCGGCTACAATATTCTGATGATTATATTCCAACTATTATTTCTCCTTTTATCTTACTGCAGAATGACGGCTCCTACTTCAAATGCTGTTTTTAACCAAAATAAAAAAGGCAGCCAGTTTTTAATCTCTGTGCAAACAGAGCTGATAACGAAAAACTGGCGCATATAAATTCCTGTTTGTCAAAAATGAAACTATTATGTTGCCATAAAAATCAATGTTTGTTCAATTATTATCTTTGCACAGTACAGTTCATTGCAACACAGTTTCTCGTTAGATTAAATCAAAGCTGCTTTTAAATACCATATTACCAGCTGTTGCCCGATAGAGGACAAAACGAATCATCTCTCGCAGTAAACACTGCGGGGCAGGGGAGAGGGGCAGTTGTTGGCACACCTTCGTGCCAACATTACAACCATTATCAGCGATGTTTATAAATACACTCCAGGCTTATTTGTCTCTTTTACTGAACGGTTGGTCCTTGTCCCATTTCTTTATCAGAATAAGTAGTCCCACTGTTGGCAAAAGCAATCAGAAATCCTGAATGAACTCATAAGATTTCCTGCTGCCAGGTACTGGAATCAGCTGTTGGAGCTGAAAATAAAATCAGCTGAAAACGCAACCCTGTTTTCCTTCATTTTCCATCAATGCCTGAACACAAATCAAAATGCTAAGGTGTGGTGAGTACGCCCTGATTCCTTTTCATGCTTTCAGTCTCTCGTTAATAGGGAGTGACATGGTGGCCTACTGATGAAGACGCTCGCCTTCCACTCGGAAGGTTGAGAGTTCAATCCTAGGTAGTGGCAGATATTTCTCTCCTAGGGGACAAAGAAAAAAAGATATCTGCTGCGAACTCCATATAGGGCGTCGGGAAGGGCATCAGGCCAGTAAATTTTCAGCTCCATCCAGTCACCCCAATTCTACCCTAAATTAAGAGATTACAGAATTGTAAAAAGAGAGTCATTAATAACAGTGGTGGGTTTCAAATTTTTTTACTACTGGTTCTGTGGGTGTGGCTTGGTGGGTGTGGCATGGCTTGGTGGGTGTGGCAGGGGAAGGATACTGCAAAATCTCCATTTCCTCCCAATCAACTGGGACTTGGGAGGCAGAGAATAGATGGAGGTGGGACCAGTCAGAATTTTTACTACCGGTTCTCTGAAGTACTCAAAATTTCCGCTACTGGTTCTCCAGAACTGGTCAGAACCTGCTGAAACCCACCTCTGATTAATAAGCACCCAGTCATTTTCAGTGTACAATTAGGCACTATAAACCTTCAAAGTTTTCTTCCCTACTTTTTCCAGAGGGTGAGGGCTGTGTTTTCCTCCCTCTTGGGCTAAGCAACCTAGTCAGTTCTGGACAATACTGTACAGATAGTACTCAACATACAATAGTGGCCATCTAAAGTCACAACAGCCCTGAAAAATGTGACTTTTCACATTTACAACCAATGCAACATACCCTGTGGTCTTGTGATCAAAATTTGGATGCCTGGCAACTGAACTCTTACTTATGACGTTTTCAGTTTCCTGGAGTCATGTGATCATCTTTTGCGACCTTCTGACAAGCAAAGTCCATGGGGAAGCCACATTCACTTAACAATGGTGCAAGTAACTTAGGAACTGCAGTGGACTGTAGTCAGGGGTGGGTTCTAATTATTTTTCCTACCGATTCTGTGGGTGTGGCTTATTTTGTGGGCGTGGCGTGGCGGTCATGTGACACTGGGTGTGGTTTGGTGGTCATGTGACTGGATGAGAGTAGCTTGGCCATTATGTGACTGGGTGGGTGTGGCCAATAACAATAAATAATAAAAATAATAAACAAAGTATACAAAACAATAAGAGGTACCAAAAACCAAGTTTCACACTTTACACGCACACAACACAACACAACACAATTGACTCACCCACAATGTAAAAGCAGCTGCACTTCACCCAAAAGGGCCCCTGCAAGAAGCAGGAACCTCACAAAGCCACAAAAAGCTCAAAACCCAAGTTTCACACTTTACACACACACACACAACACAACACAACAGACTCACACACACAAAATGCCACATACAGCTTTGTGAGATTCTGTGTGTTTGTGTAGTTAGAGTGAAACACTACAGAAACACACCAAATCTCAGAAAGCTGCACAAATATTTTGTTATTTTATTTATGTTTTTTAGATCGGGGTCTCCAACCTTATAACTTTAAAGTTTGTGGACTTCAACTCCCAGAGTTCCTCAGCCAGCAAAGCAGTTGGCTGAGCAATGGATTCCAGGCAGATTTGTGGACTTCAACTCCCAGAGTTCCTGGGGAACTCCAATCAATTACATTAGCTGCAACTGATTCTGCCTTCCAGACAATGTAACTGATTGGAGACACCAAAGGAAAGCAAGCCCTAAAGGAGCTTGATTAATTAAGTAAGTGAGGAGGGGGGATTGGGTGGGCCAGAGGAAAAAAGTTTATAAAATGCTTCTCTGAGGATCCCTGCTCAGCCACACGATCATCAGAGGGGTTTTTTTCTTTTAAAAGCCTTTCTTTGGCTGAAGAAAAGAGGCTTTTAAAAGTTTAAAAAACCCCACCTCTGATGATTGGAGAACCGGTTTGGGGGCGTGGCTAGCCACCAATTACCACCGGTTCTCCAAATGCCAGCAGAGTTTTACTACCGGCTCTACAGAACCGGAGCGAACCGGGGGCAACCCACCACTGACTGTAGTTACTAGACTGTAGTTACTACAACTGTGGCCAGAAAGGTCATAAAATGTGGGCAATACTTAACAACTGTCTTGCTTAGCAATAGAAAGTTTGGGATCAATTGTGAACGTAGGTCAAGGACTACCTGTCTTCCAATATTTATTTCTTTTTCTTTCCTTCCTTCAGAAGAGGTTTGGTTTAATCCTCATTCTCAAGGTGGTGGATCATGGGTCCCACTTGTAGGAGATGACCTGGCTGAGCCGGAAAGTGAGCACCTCTCCCAACTGCTCTGTGCATATGTGCATGTGGAACAGGCCCCAGCTGTTCTTCCTCCTCACTCATATCAGCCTCCAAAGGCAGCTGCCTCTCCGGTGGCTGGGAAATGTTGGATGGCCCTGGCTCTATCTGTGCATCCAACACAGAGCATCCATCAGAGCCTTCCCCAGACTCCAGAACTGGCCCAAGTTCCTCCCCAACCTTGTCAACATCTGAGTCTGCCGCCAGCTCCGCTGACAGCTGGCGGGCCATAACAATAAGAGAACACGAGTCAGTTGACTTTGTAGCCTTGTGCCTGTAGCTTGATCACATTTTCTTCCAAACTGTATTTTTTTTTAATAAATAATTTTTTATTTCCATTTTTCAACATCATATCCATCCTTAATCATTAATTTTTATTTATTACTAATTCAGGCCTGCCCGACTGTCACTTCCTTTCTACACAACTTCCCTCTCTACCGTCTACTACTTTCCCTTATCCTTCATCTCCTTTACTACTTCCTCTCCTCCTTCTCCACTCCTCCCTTCTTCCACCCTATCTAACCATCTTATTCCCCTTCTCCTTCTCTACACTTTCCTATCTACTTTCTTCCCTCCTTCTACTCCTCTCTCCTTTTCTTTCCGAAATGGCAGTTGAGCACCCCCAATATCATTTTAAATTTTTTAATTTCATATCTTCAAAAATTACTGTACATTAATAATCAGTCCATGTATCACTTGTTGATTCATTTTCCCCCCCTCCTCCCCCTCCCCCCCCCAGACTTCCCAGAGCAAATACCGGGTATTATAACCAACAATCACAAGCTAAAGTATACAAAATATACATAACTCTTCCAAACTGTATTAGCTTCAAGACTGCTGAGCAATTTTCAGTTGAAAATAAAGTTCAACTGATGGTTATTAGAGGCCTGATCTATATCTAAGCCCTCTAGGAATTCCCGAGTCTTTTGACAAATGATAGAACTAAAAGACAAATGATGGAAGAACGAAACACCGAGGAGTAGCCAGCAGGTCGTAACTACCAGCTAGTCCCTAACCTCCGATATATATTTCCAATATCTTATCTTCAAATCGCTACCCTTGAGTTTTAAAAGTCCTTGAAATTTGCTTCAAGCTTCCTCTGTTCAGATGTTTAAGACTCCATAATTCCAACTGCATGGAAACACTTTTTCTGTGAATATTTTTTGATGGGGAGATGAAACGTTTGCTGCTATTTTAAAAGGATAAAAAATATTTTCAGGAAAAAAATAATTCCCCTCTGTGGGCTGGAATCCTGATTCGCCATAATACCCAACCCACCATTTGTTGCAATCCAGCTGCTAAGGTTAATTTGAAATGTTGGTAATATATTATAAGACAATTATGTTTCAAATCAATGCAAGGCAGAATCCGGCAAGTAAAATTATTACAGTAATTTAATAGGCAGAATAGAGCCTCCAGTAATGTGTAATAGCAAGTTTTCTAAATAAGAGAAAACTGCCATGACAGTGGAAGGTCCACATTTTCTTGCAAAGCATTTTAGGTTTTCTGTTTCCTTTTCCCAATATCTGTATTTCCAAGTTTAGCGTTACATATTGGAGAATTTTATCAAATTAAAGGGGGGGAAAATTAAGTGCTAGCCGCAAGTTATAACGTGGTCCTTAGAGGAAATTTGTCATTTAGAAGTAATGAATTAATTTACATATATACATACCCATCAAACTATTTTATTTTGCGGTATGCAGCATTTCACAAAGTACAGGGGGAAAAATGTAACAAGTAGTAAAGCAAAAAATAAGTTAGGGACTGGAGATAAAAGAAAAGAAAACTGAATGAACTTTAGTGTCGCTCAAGATCATCTGTTGCTTATTTTTAAATGCTTCTGTCTTTTGAAGCCATCCATGTCTCCACCAGGCCTACATTCCATTGCAACCTTTTACTCTTTAAAATTCTTCTTTGTCTCTTCTGGGGAGTCTCATCAAACCCACCCACCCATAACATTCTTGGCTTTCCACTTTGTCACAGTCTGCCACTCTTCTTCTTTTTTGTAGTTCAACATATTGTAGCTCAACCATTTTTCCAAAGCATCAGAAGGCAAGGCAAGAAAGGGAGGCCCTCGTGGCTCCCGTGTGACACCTCTCCTGCGCAGACTGCACTGGCTACCTGTGGCCTTCTGGGTGCGCTTCAAGGTTTTGGTGACCATCTTTAAAGCGCTCCATGGCATAGGGCCGGGCTATTTACGGGACCGCCTACTGCTACCGAATACCTCTCACCGACCCGTGCGCTCTCACAGAGAGGGACTCCTCAGGGTGCCGTCAGCTAGGCAGTGCCGTCTGGCGACACCCAGGGGAAGGGCATTCTCTGTGGGGGCTCCCACCCTCTGGAACGAACTTCCCCCAGGACTCCGTCAACTTCCGGACCTCCGAACCTTCCGTCGCGAGCTTAAAACACACTTATTCATCTGCGCAGGACTGGATTAGTTTTTAAATTTATATTGGTTTTAAATGGGTTTTTTATTATTTATATTGCTTTTTAATTCGGCTTTGTAGAATAAGTTTTTAAATGTGGTTTTAGTTTGTATTTATATGTCTTTTACTTGCCTGTGAACCGCCCTGAGTCCCTCGGGAGATAGGGCGGTATATAAATGTGATTAATAAATAAAATAAATAAATAAATAAAACAATGGATGAAGAGAAGGAAGGAGAGAAGCAACATAGAACTAAAGAGAAAATTCCCAATGTTGAGAACAAATAACCAATGGAATGACTTGAAAGTGCTCTATCACTGGAGGTTTTTAAGAAGAGACTGGACAGTCACTTGTCTGGAATAGTATAGGGTCTCCTGCTTGAGCAGGGGGTTGGACTAGAAGACCTCCAAGGTCCCTTCCAACTCTGTTATTCTGTTATTCAGGTATTCTATTAACATCTTTCTTGTTCTTCCTTCATTCTTTCAATATTGATATCTATGGGACAAGGCATACAGCTACCACCAGCCTACTCATTCCTATCTTTAATGACCCATTAGCAACCTATAAAGGTTCCCCTCGCACATATATGCTAGTCGTTCCCGACTCTAGGGGGCGGTGTTCATCTCCGTTTCAAAGCCGAAGAGCCAGCAGTGTCCGAAGACGTCTCCGTGGTCATGTGGCCAGCATGACTAAATGCCAAAGGCGCATGGAACGCTGTTACCTTCCCGCCAAAGGTGGTCCCTATTTTTCTACTTACATTTTTTACGTGCTTTCGAACTGCTAGGTTGGCAGAAGCTGGGACAAGTAACAGGAGCTCACCCCGTTACACGGCACTAGGGATTCGAACTGCCGAACTGCCGACTTTTCGATCGACAAACTCAACATCTTAGCCACTGAGCCACCCTATAGGGCTCAACATCTTAGCCACCGTGTCCCTATAGGAGACCGATTTATACTTCTCAATGTCCCTTTTAGTCATTTCATTCACAATTTAACTTATATCCCCCTTTATTTGCTCCTGTTATATCTTTCTTCTTCTTTGTCTTATTTTCACAAACACATTTTCTTCCCTTTCTTCTCCCCTTTCCCTTTGGCAATTAATTAATCAGTTAGATAAGAATGTATTTTTAGGATGCAGCAATTCCGACAGACATGGGGAGGCAGGCAATAAGAGTTTAAAATTAGCACAGTAATAATTAAAACAGGCATTGGGGTTGGGAAGCTACAATGAGATTTTTGGGACGAGACTCTGGAATGGTATGTGGTGGGCGTTTTTTTGTGGTTTAACTGAGCTTTGGTGTAGTTTTATTTCTTGTAATTTGATGGAATCCCATCTCTTCATTTTGTTTGCTGCGCAGTTTCTCAGATAGATGGAAGGCTGTATCCATTGGATAATATAAATACATCTAAAACAACATGTCAGTGAATTAATTAATGCCTTTTTTTACCATTTGTTCTTTATATATATTCTAAGCTGCCATCTTTCGTAGGCCAAGGCCATCTGCAGTCAATTTAAGAGATTGATCCCTGCCAGCTCTCACCAATTCAGTCAACTGAAGCTCTCTCGTCATCTTTTTTTAGTGTGATCTAAACCTGCTTGCCAGCCTTAGTTGTACCCAAGTCACATCCCAGCTAATGGAAAAAAAATAAGGTCTATCGGTTTGGACATATTTTGGCTAGCTGGCCAAAAGCCCAGATCCCAAGAAGCTGAGGTTTTCTGAACTCATATCCCATGGACTAGGAGATGCAATTCAGGATACTAATTAATTAATTGATTACGATTTTGGAAAATAGCAATAGACTTCTATACCGCTTCACAGTCCTCTCTTATTTATTTATTTATTTATTTATTTATTGTATTTTTATACCACCCTATCTCCCTAGGGACTTTCTAAGTGGTTTACAGAGTCAGCCTATTGCCCCCAATAATTTTGGGTCCTCGTTTTACCCACCTCGGAAGGATGGAAGACTGAGTCAACCTTGAGCCTGGTGAGATTTGAACTGCGGAATTGCAGGCAGCAGAAGTAGCCTGCAGGACTGCACTCTAACCACTGTGCCACTCATGGCTCTCTTTTCATGTTTGTAAACCAATAATTTTCAAAGCTTCTAACTTTTGTGGAAGGTGCCTGCGTTTTCTGCCTGCAGAAAACCAGGATGGCAAAGACATCTGCACGGTTCCCCTTTAAATGATAGCTTAATTAGCATTTCCTCAACTAAGACATCAACTGAAATATCGTTGTTCCCTTGTGTTAACAAGATTCCCAAATTCTGTAATGCATTTTAAAAAAATTTTTAAAAAATATTTAGAGGAAATCGCAAAAACATTTTCTGCAAAAATGTGCAGTTAAAAGAAATGTGTATAAATACATTTGTGTACACTGTGAAATACAGAATAAGCAGAGATGGCCATTGGGGAAAATAAAGCAAATATGTGCTAACAACAAGCCATTGGGGTAATGTTCCATGGTTTAATGAAGGGACAGTAATGCAACCTGCTTCTCTTAAGCTAAAATTTTAGAACTCTGGTCCCACTCTGAGACCAGCCAGAGGTGATATTTGCCGGTTCTGCAAACTACTCAAAAATATTTTTTTTAATTTCATTTTGTCACAACAGTATACACAAACATTGTCATAAGTAAAAAAAAACATATCATGAAGAATATATATATATATATATATATATATATATATATATGTATGTATGTATGTATGTATGTATGTATAAGTAAAGAATATGCATCAGCTATATTAATTGGATATAATAAAGGGAACAATAGGACAGGAATGGTAGGCACTTTTATGCTCTTATGCACGCCCCTTAACCTGTTAACCAGCTCCAAAATCTGTCAGAACCTGCTGGATTTTACCCCTGACCCTCTCTTACCCTCTTTCCCTCTCCCGTTCTCCCACCCTCCCTCCCTCCCTCCCTCCCTCTCTCCTTCTTTCCCTCTCATCCTCTTTCCCTCCTTCCAGGCTGAGAGCTACTTTATAAGAAAAACAAGGTCCCTTCCAGGAGTAAAATCCAGCAGGTTCTGACAGGTTCTGAAGAACCGTAGCAGAAATTTTGAGCAGTTGAGAGAACCGGCAAATACCATCTCTGGCTGGCCCCAGAGTGGGGAGGGAATGGGGATTTTGCAGTATCCTTCCCTTGCCACCTCCACCAAACCATGCCCACCAAGCCACACATGCCCACACTAAGCCACGCCCACAGAACTGGTAGTAAAAAAAATTGAATTTCACCACTGGTCCTGTTGTGACTCCGGCTCTCGAGCCTGTCCTCATGGAGGAAGTTAACTCTGAAAGTGATGGGGAGGAACTGACAAGGCCTCCCTCTCCAGGACCCTCCTTTCTGGCAATGCCTCAGGTTCCAGCTGAAGGCCAGGAGGAAGGCGTGTTGGAGCACCCACTAATAGGGAGTGATGAAGATCAATCTTGGATTGATCCCAGGCAGCATCAGAGGGAGAGGTGTGCACAGCAAAGAAAGAGGCGTGGAAGTGCCAGAGATTGCTGAGTCACTGAGCCACGCCCCACAGGGGATAAAAGTGGGTGAGGTTGCTCTGCAGGCTCTGTGATGGACAAAAACTGCATACCATGAGTTTTGGATGGGATATTTTTCGGAATTAAGGCTTGGACTTTGTGAATGACTTCTGACTACTCTTTGAACTCTTGGTTGCTCCAGCAACGGACTACAGATACGCTGACTCCTTTTTCTAGAGGTGATAAGAAACTTGGCAGGCATTTGGAAAGTAGCTGCCAGCACTTTTATCAGCTACAGGGATTCAGGTTGGCTTGTAAAAATAAATTACTGGTAGACGTTGTTTGCTCGTGTGTCTTCCTATATGAAGTGGGGGGACAGAACAGGTCCCTTCCTGTATCCCTGTTCCTTTAGAAGTGATCTATCTATCTATCTATCTATCTATCTATCTATCTATCTATCTATCTATCTATCTATCTATCTATGGTGGGTTTCAAACTTTTTTACTACCGGTTCTGTGGTTGTGTCTTGGTGGGTGTGTTATGTCTTGGTGGGCGTCGCTTGGTGGGCATGGCAGGAGAAGGTTAACTGCAAAATCTCCATTCCCTCCCCACTCCTGGGGAATGGATATTGCAAAATCTCCATTTCCACCCCACTTTGGGGCCAGCCAGAGAGGGTATTTGCCGGTTCTCTTAACTACTCAAAATTTCCACTACCGGTTCACCAAACTACTCAAAATTTCTGCTACCAGTTCTCCAGAACTGGTCAGAACCTGCTGAAACCCACCTCTCTCTCTCTCTGTGTGTGCGTGTGCGTGTGCGTGTGTGTGTGTACACACACACACACACGCACACACACACGAAGAATTCCATAGGAAGAAATTTGGTGAATATAGTTCCTTTTCATTCTCTTTTTCACAGACATTTGTATGTATGTGTAAACTTTTAAGGCAGGGATCTCCAACCATGGCAGTTTAAGACTTGTGGACTTCAATTCCCAGAATTCCCCAGCCAATATGGCTGACTGAGGAATTCTGGGAATTGAAATCCACAAGTCTTAAAGTTGCCAAAGTTGAAGATTCCTCTTCTAAGAGATGGTCCCATATGTGCAGTGTGAGAAACATTAATTTCCTTGGGTCACAGTTTAATACATCTTATAGAAACTCTCCAGAGGATAGAACAGAAAATTGAATCTGAGACAAGAATTGAGTGTTAGAACTTAATAGAAAGATTCTTACTTGGAAACCATTTTTGGACTTTGTGTTTGAAGTGGGGAAAAAATGAAATGTTGACTTTGGGTTTTGCAGAATAGACAGGTTTGTTTTTATAGAAATGGCTGGTATATACTAGTATGTAAAAGTAAAAAGTTAAGGTTGTATGTCATTACCTTATTCTACTATGCTAGAAAGAGTTAGAAGTCTTTTTTTCTTCCCCTTTATCCTACACGTTTTTTTCTTCCCCTTTTCTCTCATTTTCCATTATTTTCATTTGTATCTCTGTATTTTATATTATGATTAATGAATAAAATGTTTAAAATGAAAAAAAATAGAACATTACAGAAAGACTCTTGTCTACTTCACCCATGGTCTCATGTACCAGGAGACTATCTCTAGTTGAGATCTGGTATAACTATACAGCCAAAAAAGATATATGAATAGGTTCTAACACTGTCACTTATTTAGTGCTTTTATCCTGTGACTTTCCTTCAAGAATTCATGTCATGCCCCAGCATATAACTTCTATATGCTGTTGTTGCTCTCTAGCCACATCTAGTGGCCAGAGGGACAAATATGCCCCAATATACCACCTTTATATACTGTTGTTGCTCTTTAGCCCCATCTAGTGGGTGGAGAGAAAAATACCAAGTTTATTGTTTGAAGCTGACCCACCCCTTTACCCATCAGCCCACACTCTCAAAACAAGTGCACTCTGGGAAGCCAAACTCTATTTCCTTTAGCATTTAGAGAAGGCAGAAGCACAAAGAAGCATCCATCTTAATCTGTGGCACATGGTCATCCAAGGACAAACCCACATCCCACACACAGAGTATCACTGGTGAAATTTAAATTACTTGTATTCATTAATTGTTATGTTCAGCAGTAACTCTGTACTGCCTATCTTGTATTTGGTTCTCATCATATGTATCCCTGTTTTCCCCAGTTTCACGTATCCTGTTCTTTCAATAAAGCATTCAGATCTACGCACACGGCCTGTTTTATTGGAGGATAAGTGGGTTTAGCTGCATGTCGAGCTGCACTATAAGGTGTAGTGAGGAACAGAACAGTTCATATGAAATATTTCCACCCCCAAGTTTATTTCTGCAAGTGGATCTTGCAGAGAAATGATTAAAAGAAGATTTTTCTGGACCTTAGTTGAAGATCATCCACCATACCATCTGTTGTGCCTCGTCCTCCCTCCTCTCCTCAGCCGGGCCCCTCCCATCTCCTCCCGGGCCTGCTATCTGAGTCTGATAATGAAGATGAACGGCCTGTCATGCCTCCAGCCCCCGGCCCTGGCCCCATGCCCGGAAAAGGATGTCAGGAATGAACAAACAAACCTCACTGATGCGGCGTGTGTTCCTTTGGCTCAGCCATCAGAGGAAGACAGCCATGGATTGGAATTGCTCGGGCCTACGCTTTCTGACCCCTCCCTTTCTCAAACAGCAGAAAACAATTCAAAGTGGGAAGATCCACGCTTCCGGAGATCTGAGAGGCGACGTCAGCAGAAGGAAGGGAGGGACAGGCCTGGATAAGTGCTGAGTCATGGAACCACACCCCACAGCCTATATAAAGGACCTGCTTGAGTCAAGCAAATTTGAGTCAAGCAAAGTCTCATTTAGTTTGCTGAAGTCACAACTTGGATTCCTACCTGTACTGAGAAATCTGAAAGGAATTTGGCAAAGCTGCAGAGGCTTCGTTGCCACGCTTGATACGGACTTCCTAGACCCGGTCGTCGGAGGGGGAGGGGGACACGACACCATCTCAGTACAGAGACAAACATCCTGTCCTTGTTATTCAGCTGAGGGCAATTTTGAAAACCGACTTCAGATGACTTACCTGGCTTTTAGCCTCCTTCAGCACTGCTAAGCCAACCTTTTTACGGAGGGATAAGCAAAACATGGTCTATAAACGGACTTTCAAATGGGCAGCCTTGGTGGTAGGCATTTCGGCATCGCTCACAAAAAAACCGAGACCGTTGTGTCATAGGTCTTTAGGAAAACTGTCTTGAGCAGTGTGATGAAAATGGAGGTCACTGCCCGAGGGCTTTGCAAAGACTGATCAGGTCAGAAGTTAGAATGCCAATCTCAGGATCTTTGCTTTCTGCTTCTAATTGGAACATCTTTAATTCTGTCACCAGGCCCGAGAGGACATACAGGAAAAAAAAAAAAGAGAAATGTTTCTAGTCAAGTCATAATAAAACTTGACTTCCTCTCAGAAATGCTGACTGCCCTCTTCTCTGCCATTAGCTCTCTTTCTTCACCAGCATCTCCCAAGAAGGCTTCTAGACCTGACACATCCAGCATGGAAGGTGAGTGCCAAAGACCTTTTGACTTCACAACCAGCTTGAAACCGATCCAATAATTTTTTATTGTGATTTCTTGCTGGCCTGCTATTTTGTTTGTTGCTCCTTTTAGACCTTCCAATATCCATTCATTACGCTTCCTCAATACTCATGAGCACAATAATCTTCAAGAAGGTGGTTTGGGTGTTGTTGTTGTTGTTGTTTTTTAAAAAAGTTCTTATTCTTATTTACGCATCACTTTTTAATACAAGTTGTGGATCAAATATGGTTCATCCGGACCTAAGCAACATTTGGCAGATTTTGACACTCGAAAGCAAATTCTGTACAGTGTATTTTCTTGTCAAAGGATGCCTTTAAGATGCTAAGACTTATGAAGTTGTCCAGTTATCACACTGCTAAAGTAACTGAAATAAAAGAACGGAATTTAAACTAACAGGGTAGGCCAGGAAACTGCACATAAGTTGAATTCTGACAGCCCCACACAATAATCACTCTTTTTCAAGGCATTCAAGGACATACAAAGAAAAGCAGGTTGGTGAAACAATCAAAATGCAGATGAGTCAAGCCCAAAAGGTAGAGGAAATTAACCTACTTGAAATTTCATTCAAATTACAATAAATTAAATCAATACCAAGAATAGGACTGGTATCCGTTTTACTTAATCTGTGGAGCCCTGGTGGCACAGTGGATTAGAATGCAGTATTGCAGGCTAACTCTGCCTGCAACCTGGAGTTTGATCCTGACAGGGTTAAGGCTGACTCAGCCCTCCATCCTACTGACATTAGTAAAATGAGGACCCAAAGCGATATGGTGACATTGTAAACCACCCAGAGAGCACCGTAAAGCACAATGGGGCAGCATATAGATTTAAACTTAATGTCAACTGCTTTAATCTAGATTGCAGAAAATATGACTTCTGTAACAGAATCATCAGTGCTTGGAATACTTTACCTGACTCTGTGGTCTCTTCCCATAATCCCAAAAGTTTTATCCAAAAACTTTCTACTATTGACCTCACCCCATTCCTAAGAGGACCATAAGGGGTGTGCATAAGAGCACAAACGTGCCTACCGTTCCTGTCCTATTGTCATATATATATATATATATATATATATATATATATATATATATATATATATATATATATATATATATATATATATATATATATATATATATATTTGTTTTCTGAGGTTTTCACGGGTGTTTGTATATAGGTCTTTGGTTGTTGGGTTTTCTCCGTGTAAAATTGGAAGTGTCTTGGCGACGTTCGATCACACATTGCTCCCAGAAGCACGAGCTGAAGCCTGAAGATGACGAATGAGACTTCGTCGAAACGTCGCCAAGACACTTCCAATTTTACACGGAGAAAACCCAACAACTAAAGACCTATATATATATATATATATATATATATATATATATATATATATATATATATATATATATATATATATATATATATAAATGTTTATTTACTATATAATCTTTTTGTATGATACCTACATATATTGTTGTGACAAAATAAATAAATAAATAAATAAATATAACTCCAATTCCCGTTGCTATTGCTACAGCTATTAATAACGTTCCTCTTGACTCACCACAAAATGGAGTCAGAAGATAGCCTTTCTTAGCTGATCTTGGAAAACCAAGCCAAGTTGGAACGGCTGCTTGGTACTTGGATGGGAGTTCACCATAAATACCTTGGTTAGATGGAAAAAACCACTTGCATATTGTTTTCAACAAAAAAAAATACTCAATAGTGTCCATAAAATTATCAGAAATATAGAATAGAATAGAATAGAATAGAATAGAATAGAATAGAATAGAATAGAATAGAATAGAATAGAATAGAATAGAATAGAATAGAATAACAGAGTTGGAAGGGACCTTGGAGTCCAACCTTCTGCTTAGGCAGGCAACCCTACACCACTTCAGATAAATGTTTATCCAATCTCTTCTTAAAAACTTCCAGTGTTGGAGCACCCACAACTTCTGGAGGCAAGTTGTTCCACTGATTAATTGTTCTAACTGTCAGGAAATTTCTCCTTAGTTCTAAGTTGCTTCTCTCCTTGATTAGTTTCCACCCATTGCTTCTTGTCCTGCCCTCAGGTGCTTTGGAGAATAGCTTGACTTCCTTCTTCTTTGTGGCAGCTCCTGAGATATTGGAAGACTGCTATCATGTCACCACTACTCCTTCTTTTCATCAAACTAGACATACCCAGTTCCAGCAACTGTTTTTCAATTGTTTTAGCCTCCAGTCCCATACTCGTCTTTGTTGCTCTTCTCTGCACGCTTTCTAGAGTCTTTCCAGAGATCAAGGGCATTCATAAAGGCACATGAAGATCCTTCACACTATTCCCTATCTGAATGAGCAGAATACACAAAATAAGTTATGAAATAGTATTAAGTAAAACAAAAAGGAAGAGGAGGAGGAGGAGGAGGAGGAGGGGAAGAGGAAGAGGAAGAGGAAGAGGAAGAAGAAGAAGAAGAAGAAGAAGAAGAAGAAGAAGGAGGAGGAGGAGGAGGAGGAGGAGGAGGAGGAGGAGGAGGAGGAGGAGGAGGAGGAGGAGAAGGAGAAGAAGAAGGAGAAGAAGAGGAAGAGGAAGAGGAAGAGGAAAAAGAAATAATAATAATAAATCACCACGATGTAAAAAAGATGTTGAGACTCTAGAAAGACTGCAGAGAAGAGCAACAAAGATGATTAGGGGACTGGAGACTAAAACATATGAAGAACGGTTGCAAGAACTCGGTATGCCTAGTTTAATGAAAAGAAGGACTAGGGGAGACATGATAGCAGTGTTCCAATATCTCAGGGGTTGCCACAAAGAAGAGGGAATCAAACTATTCTCCAAAGCACCTGAGGGCAGGACAAGAAGCAATGGGTGGAAACTGATCAAGGAGAGAAGCAACTTAGAACTAAGGAGAAATTTCCTAACAGTTAGAACAATTACCGTATATACTCGAGTATAAGCCGAGTTTTTCAGCACATTTTTTGTGCTGAAAAACGTCCCCTCGGCTTATACTCGGGTCTATACGGCTTATACTCAAGATTGTTTTTAAGCCTCGGCATACTCGAGTATATCGGCTTATACTCGGTATTTTTTTCTTTTCACATTTTACGGACTGAAGCCCTGCGGTGCAGTGAGAGGGCGGGCGGGGAGCCGCCAGCCTTCTCAGCTGAGGGAGGGAGGGTTTCAACCGGTAGGTCCCTCATTTCCCACCCTCGGCTTATACTCGAGTCCCCAGTTTACCCCAGTTTTTGGGGTAAAATTGGGGACCTCGGCTTATACTCGGATCGGCTTATATTCGAGTATATACGGTAATCAGTGGAACAATTTCCCTCCAGAAGTTGTAAATGCTCCAGCACTGGAAATTTTTAAGAAAATGTTGGATAACCATTTGTCTGAAATGGTGTAGGGTTTCCTGCCTGGGCAGGGGGTTGGACTAGAAGACCTCCAAGGTCCCTTCCAACTCTGTTATTATTATTATTATATTCCATAGTCATCATAGATGGGCCCCACAGATTTTGACCTCTCCTAATTACTTTGATCAAGCAAACAGGGTTATGTGAATAAGACAGCGAGAGGGAGACTAAGCTACCAGTTCTATTTGTATTCATTCCCTACAAACAATAAGAACAATACCAGTCCCTCTGGGCACGTTTTGTCCAGCGTGCCACTTCTAAAACCTAATTTAATCCCAAGCCCCCTTCCATTATCTCATGCATGCTGGGATCTTAATCTCACAAGTCAACATGCTGTTGTCCACATTCCACCAACATCCAGGGCAATGACACCCACGAAGGATACAGCGTGGTGTCATGACACCATTTGCCTTTAACAAGAAACTTTGAAGAGTCCTAACCTGAAATGCATTTCTATAGGCAGTTGACCAGGTAGGAAGGGAAAGCATGCATTTCCTTTGTAAACCTCTTGTATGCATCCCCTGGGGAAGCTGCCCTGTTAGATCCTAACGTTTGGTTATTTCCTTTCGCAAAGCTGAAATCCAATTGGAAAGTTTCTTTAGACAGCCATTGTGTAGAAACATGATGTCAATATTAATAAAGGCTGAATTTCCCCTTGGCTCACTTCTTACAGATAAGCTTTTCAATAATACTCCGCTTGCACCAAAAGTCTGATGGGACTGGGAATAGTAAAAAAAAAAAAAAAAAAACCCACTAATAAAAGAATGTTGAATGTTTTTATATTAAATTTCCCCACAGGCACACTGAAAAGCCTACTTAGAGGATGCCAATCAACCTGGTACTTATTAAATGTAACAAGAGTCCCGTTACAACAGATCTTTTCAAGCCCCTAGAAACAAATTGGAAAATAAAGACAAAAGACAATTACAAATGCATTTGGTTGCACACCCTGGACAAATCACCTGACACCGAGTAACACGAAGCCGCATTGTTTGATCTTCAAAAGAGGTGTGTGTGTGTGCATCTGTGTGTCTGTGTGTCTTTCAGCCTACAGCTCTATCTAAATGCCACTTAGAAATGTCAGCAAAGAATTTCGTTCCTCGTTTTTCTACAAGTTTCCCCGTCTTTAAAAAAAGAAAAAAAAAAAGCTCGAGATTGAGAGAGACTTGTTAAGTTTTCAAAAGTTTTCAAAGGCTTTGCACATCACCCTTACAAGCTATACGGATGAATAACAAATCTGTTTAGAGCGATCTGAAGGGACCACCGCTTTGCCTTCCAATTAACCAAAGGTTTTCCTTCCAGTTAGTAAAATCCCGCTTTCGAGACAATGGAAGAGCGAGTCTACTCATTCAAGATTTTGGGAAATTATCTCTGGCATCCATGGCATCAAAGGGGACAAATGACACTGGGTATGTGTTTACTTCATTCTGCAAATTGACAGCAATAATATATTCCTAGGAGCCTTAAAAAGTCAACAATCATGCAATTAATGCTTTGCCTCTTTTTTAATGCATGTTGTATGTATGACATAAAAACCAGGTAAGCTTCAGCTACATGACTGTGGCCAGCATTGTGATATTTCCCCCCATTTTCTGAAGACACCTCTGATCCACTCAAAACCGTAGAAATGGTGGTAGACTTTAGGAGAAACCCTTCCATACTTCCACCTCTCACAATACTAGACAACACAGTATCAACAGTAGAAACCTTTAAATTTCTAGGTTCTATCATATCGCAAGATCTAAAACGGACAGCTAACATCAAAAACATCATCAAGAAAGGACAACAAAGAATGTTCTTTCTGTGCCAACTCAGAAAGCTCAAACTGCCCAAGGAGCTGCTGATTCAGTTCTAGAGAGGAATTATTGAGTCTGTCATTTGCACCTCTATAACTGTCTGGTTCGGTTCTGCAACCCAACAAGAAAAACACAGACTTCAGAGGATAATTAGAACTGCAGAAAAAATAATTGCTACCAACCTGCCTTCCATTGAGGACCTGTATACTGCACGAATCAAGAAGAGGGCCGTGAAAATATTTATAGATCCCTCACATCCAGGACATAAACTGTTTCAACTCCTACCCTCAAAACGACGCTATAGAGCACTGCACACCAGAACAACTAGACACAAGAACAGTTTTTTTCCCGAAGGCCATCACTCTGCTAAACAAATAATTCCCTCAACACTGTCAAACTATTTACTCAATCTGCACTACTATTAATCTTCTCATCGTTCCCATCACCAATCTCTTTCCACTTATGACTGTATGACTGTAACTTTGTTGCTGGCAATCCTTATGATTTATATTGATATATTGACCATCATTTGTGTTGTAAATGTTGTACCTTGATGAAGGTATCTTTTCTTTTATGTACACTGAGAGCATATGCACCAAGACAAATTCCTTGTGTGTTCAATCACACTTGGCCAATAAAATTCTATTCTATTCTATTCTTTGATGGCATGCATGCCCATGTTGTTGTACTTTCAATTGGCTTCCTAGGTATGGTGTTGTGTACAAAGATGACGTTGGCTGGAAGATGAAAAGAGTTGTGTAGGCATAACTGGATAGTACAAAATTGGTCAACAGCAGATTAAATCACAGATCGATCCTTAACCAAACCATCTTCTTCCCTGGATGCCACTTCTGGGAAAATAAGCATTTTCTTCTCCTTACATCTACATTTAAAAAAACCAACAACAACCTAAAATTCAAAAGAGACTGACTCTAGGATATATACATATTTTTAAAATAAAGAAAGAAAGAAAGAAAGAGAAAAAGAACCAACCTTCCCTGACTTTCTCAGTCTCTTTTGAGCCAGCCCTTTTCAAACTTCTTAACACAAGCAAATTCAAAGGACCTCATCAAACTTTCCGGTGCTTGGAGGAACAGCACATGTTTCTTAAAAGGAGATTAGCTTCCTTTCTTGTTGTCTTAGCAGAAAAGGGGGTTAAATGTTAAGACCCATCTCCTGGGGGGAAACTGATGAACTCAGCAAGTCTTCAAGGCAGAGAGCTGAGGTCCCTGCTTACTCTAACGGTCCAACGGCAGGAAGCCACAGGGACACATCAGAAGATACTCAATGAGGCCAAATTAAACACCAAAGGTACATTTCAGACACAGGATGGGCAAAGCTGGTGTCTAGCCTTTGTTTTGGCTGAGTTAGTTTAGATTTTTTTTATTTTTGCTTATCTCAATCAAGGAAGTAAAGTTCAAACAAACAAACAAACAAAGTGGAATGGAGAGTAGTTTACTCCTGCAAGCCAACAAAAAAAAATTGTTTGGGGGAAACCTGGCAATCTGAAACACCTGGATGAGAGACCAGCCTGGAGAAATTGTGCCAATCTCTTCTTTTAACCCTTAACTACAGATGTACTATTTCGGCTATGCTATTACAGATATGAGGTCCTAATGACCGCTCTAGCTGCTAGCCGTAATCCAAGTAATTGCACTACAATATTGTGACTAGCAAGAGGGTAAATGGGTAAGTGGCTTAGTGGTTAAGACGCTGAGCTTGTCGATGGAAAGGTCAGCAGTTTAGTGGATCGAATCCCTAGTGCCGCGTAACGGGGTGAGCTCCGGTTACTTGTCCCAGCTTCTGCCAATCTAGCAGTTTGAAAGCAGGTAAAAAATGCAAGTAGGAAAATAGAGACCACCTTTGGTGGGAAGGTAACAGCGTTCCGTGTGCCTTTGGCATTTAGTCATGCCGGCCACATGACCACGGAGACGTCTTCTGACAGCGCTGGATCTTCGGCTTTGAAACGGAGATAAGCACCACCCCCTAGAGTCAGGAATGACTAGTATATATGTGCGAGGGGATCCTTTACCTTTACCTTTTATTGTTACTAGCAGGTCTGGATCTATTGCTTCCAAAAGGTGCGGATGACTAGTTGAATTTGTTTTTGCCATATAAATTATTGCACAACATAGATTGTATCTGGATATAAACTATTGCACAATGTAGATAGTACCTTTCATTGGGAGCTTCATCATCGCTGATGTCAGAATCGGCTGCTGCGGTTGGTTCCTCATTGTCCGTTGCAAAATTTTCATTGCAATCTGATTCCACTTCACTCATATCACTCTCTGCTTCTTCATACCATGTTAGAAGAGTTTCTTCGAAATTTGGGTCACCAGATTGCACTCTTTTTGGTGGAAAACGTGGCCCTGACATTATAAATATATACATATGTTAACAAAGATCTGCGGTCAAAATGACCGCAATTCAAATTCAAACACTGCTACACAATACACCAAATAAAGTACATAAGTGCAATACTGCATACCAGGGGTGAAATGTAAAATTTGTTACTACCAGTTCTGTGTGCGTGGCTTGAGGGGTGGGTGGGTAATGTGACTGGGTGTGCATGGCCAACTTTTTTTTTAACTTTTAAAAGCATGTTTTCTACAACCTCTTCGGCCAAAGAGCTTGTAAAAAAATGCTTTTAAAAGCCTCTGATGATCAAACAACTCAGCTGGGGTTTCCTGAGAAGCCTTTTAAAAACATTTTTTCTACAACCTCTTCGGCTGAGGAGGTTGTAGAAAAAATGCTTTTAAAGGGTTCTGAAGATCCCAGCTGAGTTGCCCGATTGCCAGAACCCTTTAAAAGCATTTTTTAAATAACCTCTTCTGCCGAAGAGGTTGTAGAAAAAATGCTTTTAAAAGGTTCTGACGATCCCAGCTAAGCCACGCGACCATCAGAGGCTTTTTTTTTACTTTTAAAAGCATTTTTCAGCTGAAGAAAAAATGTTTTTAAAAGTTAAAAAAAAACCCCAAAACTCTGATAATCGCATGGCTCAGCTGGGCATGGGTGGGGGGAAGGATTTTTGCTACTGATTCTCCGAACCACCCACCACCGTCGCTACTGGATTGAGCGATCTGGTCCAAACTGGGAGCAGTTCACCTCTGCTGCATACACTCTTATTGGCAGGAACACAAAAGTTATTCGCAACCAGAATGGTCCATTTCTAAAAATACAGGTGTTCCAAGCCATTTTGTGGTTATAGGTTAAAGTAAAGGAAATGGATGATTGAAGGAAGCCAAATATAGATTGAGAATGTAGTTTGTGAGCAGCCAAAGATATTGTCTACCTTCCATTGTGTCTTTTACCAGCTGATGTGACCCTCCCTACAATATCAAAGGTGCCATGGCTTGTAGTAGCACCTTTGAAGTCCCAATTGACTGGAGGGAACTATTGAATGACGGTGAGACAAATAAATAGGCTGCTGCTGCAAATAAGTAGGATGTCCACTTAATTCTGGGGCTGCTGCTGAAAAAAGAGGAAAAGGACAAGGATAAGAAAGATAAAGAAGATGAAAAAGTAAGAGTAGCAGCACCATATTTGAGCTTCAATATTGAACTCCAGATTTGTCATTGACTGTGAGGATGAAGCATAGCAATCATTGTTTTGATTTGGATTATGATGGACTTAAAGTATCTGAAGAGGTAAGACAATCTTACTTACTCCCGCATTCTTTCTCTGGCCCTCTTCCTTCTTTCACTTACTTTAACCCAGTTGATCTGGGCTAAATAAATAAATAAATCTGAACAGTGGCCACAAATTTATTTCTTTGGATTTCAAGCAGATTGTTTTAAAACACACAATACAGGTGTTCTTGTCTATTGCTTCTATTCCTTGACCAACGTATTGGTCATGTTGGGACCATTCAGGTCCCAACAAGCATCTCACTAGGGTTCACTTCTAATCATGTTAGCCTAACATGATGTGTACTAACACAATGTGTTAGTATACATGGTGTTAGTACACAAAATTGTGTACTAACACGTTGGCGCAGGGCTTAAAGTTTCTGTGCTTCTCAGCTAGATAGGTGACAGTCCATGTTTGAGACCTGAACTCTGCAACTGGATGAGCTCCTGTTACTTGCCCCAGCTCCTGCCAACCCATCTGTCTGAAAGCCTGAAAATGTGAGTGGATAAAATAGATACCACTTGGGTGGAAGGGAAACAGCATTCCATGCACCTTTGGCATATAGTCGTGCTGGCTACATGACCATGGAAAGCAATGGTGGGATTCAAATTATTTAACAACTGGTTCTCTGCCCTAATGACTGGCTGGGTAGGCATGGCCATGCTAGGTGTGGCCAGAGGTTGTGACGGGCAGCACTCAGCCTCCTGCACCTGGGAGCAAAAACAGGCCATTTTCGGTCTAGTAGACCTCCCTGCAGCTGGTTCACACCACTTCATTTGAACCAGTTGAATCCCACCACTGATGGAAAGTTTCTTTGGACAACACTGACTTCCTCAGCCAAGAAACATAGATGAGCAGCATGCCCTAGAACAGGGGTGTCCGAACATGGCAACTTTAAGACTTGTGGACTTCAACTCCACAGGTTGTTGAAGTCCACAAGTTTCCATTTCAAGTCCACAACTCCACAAGAGTTGAAGTCCAGAAGTCTTAAAGTTGCCAAGTTCGGACACCCCTGCCCTTGAGTCTGACACAACTGGATAGGGAAGCCTTTACTTTTTTTATTTACTAACACCTCAGTTCCCCTCTTTATTTTTTATTATTCTGAGCACCGACTAAATAAACACCAAAGGCCACAAACTTTCTGAGTCAACATTTGTCTTAATTCCTCACTAATTATTTCAACAGATTCCAGTTCCTCCTACATAAAGTGACCGTATTCTGACTAATTTTTATGAGCTGCAACCTCTACCTCTGGATCACGAGCTAAATGTTAGTTTTGCTACGGTGCGCTTTGCTTCCCCCCCATCTTCATTCTTTGGGTGTTGACTTTATAGTCCCTGCAATGTCTATAGATGTTGTTAATGTCTATGTGTCTATTGACGGCTGATTTGTCAGAGTTCTAATTTCAGGGTCCCAAGTAACACCCCCAATGAAAGAAAACTCTGAGGCTTGAGTTTCCTCAAAGTTCCGTTTTATTAGAGATGTCATATTGGCACATCTGGGAAAACCCGAATCTGAAAGCTTCCAGGTTTTCCCCACCCAAAGGAAAGTTCAAGTCCCTGCCCAGCACCTACATGTCCATCACATGGTCCAATCAAGACACCATCCCAACTGGAGATGCCTCGCAGTTCCAGCTTTCCAGATGCAGGGCAAGATGTCCTTGACCCTCTGAGAAATTAATGTTATTATGACTATATATCACCCTGGCTCCATACAATCCCCCCTCCCAGTTTCCCACAGTAGTAAATGTGGCAGGCCTGAAGTTCCAATGAAAAGGATGGCTTCCAGGCCTGACAGGCAGGCTTCTAGAAATTCCCTGGCATTTTTGAACTTGGCTTGGGTCTACGATGCTCACATTTTCCCAATTGAAACTTTCATGGCAAGATTTCAGGAGTAGTTTACCATTGCCTTTTTTTCCTTCCCTTTTTCCTTCTTCCTAAACTTGAGAGAGAGAGACGGGTACTGGCCTAAAGTCCCCTAGCTGGTTTCATGACTAAAGTGACACTAGAACTCATGGTTTCCAGACCATTGCCTTAACCATTACATCAAACTGGTTCTTTTCTTGTGGTATTAGTTTCCTTTAAAAAATGTTATGTAATTTGCTTCATGAAACAAAATCTAATTTTCCCTCCCAAGACTCTGCTTCTATCCAAGTGACTGGGTAGGGGTGAAATCCAGGGGTGAAATCCAGCAGGTTCTGGAGAACCAGTAGCAGAAATTTTGAGCAATTTGGAGAACCAACAGCGGAAATTTTGAGTAGTTCAGAGAACTGGCAAATACCACCTCTGGCTGGCCCCAGTGTGGGGTGGAATTGGAGATTTTACAGTATTCTTCCCCTAGAGTGGGGTGGGAATGGAGATTTTGCAGTACTCCTTCCCCTGCCACACCCACCAAGCCATACCATGCCCACCAAGTCACACCCACAGAACCGGTAGTGGAAAAAAATTAGATTTCACCAATTGACTGGCCTTAACAGAAAGCAAGACAGTGATTTAACCTTCCTAGCAGCGGCAAAATCAGCCTGGCCCTCTCTGACAACAAACTGAAAAGATGTCACTGAATTACACTTTTTCCTACCATTTCTGCATTCACGTTTTTGCCCATTTAAACTTCAATCGTTTAATGGTGAATGGACAAATTCTTTGGCTGATAAATGCAAAAGAAACATGTTTTCACTTACTTACTACCTTAAGATGCTGTGAAAACCCCGATGAACAAATGCAGTCTTAACTTCAGGGGTGGGGTCCTACTGGTTCAGACCGGTTTGGGTGAACCGGTATCTCCGAAGATCAGCTGGGAGTAAACCGGTTTACTCCAGCGATCAGGTCGGCCTGCCCACCTGCCTGTTGTGACTCCAGCCCCCGAACCTGGCCCCATGCCCGACAGTGACTCCGAGAGTGAGGGGGAACGGCCAGTAAGGCTTACCTCGGGAACACTGATTCCTTTGGCTTGGCTCCAGGAGCCAGAACCAGACCAGTCGGAGGACGTAATGAGGCCGTCATCCCCTGATTCCTCCCTTCCCCAGGCTACACCTTCAGACCCAGCTGATAATAATAATCAAGCTTGGCTTGACCCGCGCTTCAGAAGATTAGAGAGGCGGCATCATCAAAAGGAAGGGTGGGGTAGGAGCCCCACCCCACAGGATATATAAGGAGCTTTGGGACTGCTCTCACTCCACGGGAAGCAAAGTTTAGCTGAACCATTTCAAAAAGAGCTGAAAGTCTTGCTACGTGAGTCATTTGTTTGAACTTCGGCAGGCAGCTGCGATTTCTCTGCCAGGACTGATAAAAGCCGTGAATCTACTGGCTGAAGGCCAGCTCGTGGGTCTGAAGTGGGGAAGGAGACAGAACACCGCCCCTGCATTTTACTTACCTTTATGTTCTCAGCGGATTGAATTGCTGCGCCTCAGCTGTGTCACTCCCAAGTGGTAACGCAGAAGGTTAGTATTTGTAAAACTGCATGAAGCATGCGATCACCGAACCAGTTGTTAAACTGGCAGCATCCCACCACTGCTAACTTCCATATAATTTTGTGCATCCCTAGTTATTTCACCTCAATATGCTGATTAACTTGTTCAATGTTATTTAATTTTTGTAAAAAAAATAAATGACAAAGAGTCACCGGGTCCATTGGAAAATTAGGTTAGATGGGCATAGCAAAAGTAATTCCATGCTTTATTTAGTCCTACGTAGCTTCTTCCCTGCATCGTTGCTGACAATAAGTGCAGTAGCAGAAAAATGCATGGAGGCTTTGCAGACTTGATGTGCAAACAGCGCAATTAAACCCTAGAGGGATTTCTGTCAGCATAACTTACCTTAAACAAATTCACTTAGCCTTCCCAGAGATCTATTCAGCCTCTTGTGGGTTCCAGCTGTGTACAAAGAGTTCTGCTAGGCTTCCTAAGGTAATACTTCCTTACTCTTTTGCTCAAATGGGAATACTGAGGAGGCTGAGCCAAGAGAAAGTTTGGCTTCGATATCTGGAATGCTTCCATATCTCCTTTTTGCAGAGTTGGTCCAGGTCTGTAGCTTAAGCAGAGGGTTAGATCTCTCTCCTGACCCACAGGGCTCCATTTGGGGTCTCAAAAGACCCTGGTCCCCCTTGACAACCCCAATGCATATTTTTGAGAAGTTCTTTGGCACCCAATGAAAAGGACCGCGGAGACTTACCCTTTGATTTGCTTGAACTTCTGGTGCCACCTCCGATCTCTATCAGATGATAAACATGCCTGGGTAGATAGATACACCACAACAAACTAAGCAGCCCTTCATGTAGATTTGATTTTGTGGCTTTTGAGGCTGGGAACATTATTACCTGTGGACGGATGAATGCCGCTATGTTCAAAAGTAGAAGAAACATAACTTCCCAACCCGAGTTGATATTTAGCAGGTTTTGACCAGTTCTGGAGAACTGGTAGTGGAAATTTTGAGTAGTTCAGAGAACCGGTAAATACCACCTCTGATTGGTCCCGCCCCCATCTATTCTCTGCCCCCCAAAGTTCCAGCTGATCGGGAGGAAATGGGGGTGTTTGCAGTAACCTTCCCCTGGAGTGGGGAGGGAATGGAGATTTTACAGTATCCTTCCTCTGTACACACCAAGCCATGCCATGCCACACCCACAAAGCCATGTTCACAGGACCGGTAGTAAAAAATTTTGAATCCCACCACTGTTCCCAACAAGTCACAGGTGGGCCAGAGAATCCAAGAAAAGCTAACTGACCTCACATTCTTTATGAAGCCGTTGTGCAGATGATTTCGTTACATCATTTGCACGTGTTGTGGCCCACCAGTGGCCAGTGGAGCTGGTGGCAGACTCAAACAGTGAAGAGGTTGGGGAGCAACATGAGCCAGTCCTGGAGTCTGGGGAAGGCTCTGATGAGTGCTCTGCTTTGGAGGCAGAGATGGGACCAGGGTCGCCGAACAGTTATCAGCTGCCTTAGGAGTCGGAGACAAGTGGAGCAGAAGAACAGCTGGAGCCTGTTCCTGATGTGCGCATGTGCAGAGCTGCCAGGAGAAGGGAACAGTTAAAGAACAAGGGTCAACTCGGGAATAAAGGCACAGGTGGACGATGAAGGGCCTCTCCCATAGGGAATAAAGAGGAGCAAAAGTGGAGAGGAATTTGCAGGAGACAATTAGTTTGCTTGATTGGTTCGTGACTCTCAGAGACTCCTTGCCAAGTACTTTCTTGTACAGTGTTGCGTTTTGAAGATATCAGCCTGGCAGCTCTCCAAGCCAGATAAGGTCTGTGTTTGTGAATTCACCCTGGAAAGACTGTTTGCCAGGATTTTGCTGGATGTGAATGAGGAGAATTCACAGTAACTTAATAAAAAAGGGGTTTTGTCAGGACAAGGAGTCTGCTTCGTGGTTTGGGGAAGCCTAGGTCAGAACAGCACATTAAATCATGTTGTAGTATGCGAGAAGATACTTCCCCACCATAGATGCCCACTTACTCAACAACTTTGTTGTTGTTCGTTGTGAAGTCATATCTGACCCATCACGACCCCATGGACAACGTTCCTCCAGGCCTTCCTGTCCTCTACCATCCTCTGGAGTCCATTTAAGCTCACGCTGACTGCTTCAGTGACTCCATCCGGTCACCTCGTTCTCTGTTGTCCCCTTCTTCTTTTGCCCTCAATCGTTCCCAGCATTAGGCTCCTCTCCAGTGAGTCCTTCCTTCTCATTAGGTGGTCAAAGTATTTCAGTTTCATCTTCAGGGTCTGGCCTTCTAAAGAGCAGTCAGGGTTGATCTCCTCTAGGACTTGACCGGTTTGATCACCCTGCAGTCCAAGGGACTCGCAGGAGTCTTCTCCAGCACCAGAATTCAAAGGCCTCAATTCTTTTGCGCTCAGCCTTTCTTATGGTCCAACTACAACAACTCATCAACTACACAATTCTTAAACCCCAGGACTCTTAGGACAGACTGCTTATTTACGGTAAATTGGGCTGAGGGGAAAACTTCCCCAAGTTTATAATAATACAAAAAGGCGAGTAGACAGAAAAGAAAAATAACAGCAGATATCCAGCGTAATGACCAGAATCCAAGACTGACAAGCTAGGTTTGCTTCAGCTGAAACCAGTCATGAACAAAAGCTCCTCTTTTGATTAGAATCCAAAGTTTTGTACAATCCTAGAAGGCAGGCCTGGAAAGGAGCAACCCTAATAAGACCACACCTGGAATACTGCAACCAATTTTGGTCACCATATTACACACACAAAAAAAAAAGATGCTGAGACTTTGGAAAAAATTCAAAGAAGAGCAACTAAGATGATCAAAGACCTGGAGACTAAAACCTATGAAGAACGGCTGCAGGTTTTGGGTTTGGCTAAAGAAAAGAAGAATTAGCAGTATTCCAGGATTTGAGGGGCTGCCACAAAGAAGAGGGGGGGGTGTCAACTTATTCTCCAAAGCACCAGAGGGCAGGACAAGAAACAATGGATGGAAACTAATCAAGGAGAGAAGCAACCTTTAATTAAGGAGAAGCTTCCTAACAGTGAGGACAAATAACCAGTGGAACAGCTTGCCTGCAGAAATTATCGGTACTCCATCACTGGAGGTTTTTAAGAAGAGACTAGACAGTCACTTATCTAAAATGGTAAAATGGTTCTCCTGCTTGAGCAGAGGGTTGGACAAGAAGACCTCCAAGGTCCCTTCCAGCTCATTCTATTCTATTCTATTCTATTCTATTCTATTCTATTCTATTCTATTCTATTCTATTCTCTATCCTTCCATTAAAAAAATAGAAAAATGTGGACCTTTCTTGAAACTCTTTCTCTAATATGTTCATTTTTTTTTTGATGAGCCTCTTTTCCTTCTTCCATAATGGGATTAAATGCCACTCTTCTACAGTTTTTGTAAAATTGCTGAAGCAATAGACATTTGCAAGAAGCAGTGGGTGGAAGCTCCTCAGTGGGAGATCCAACCGAGAACTAAAGAGAAATGTCTGGGTATGTCTAGTTTAATGAAAAGAAGGACTAGCGGAGACATGGTAGCAGTGTTCCAATATCTCAGGGGCTGCCACAAAGAAGAGGGAGTCAAGCTATCCTCCAAGGCACCTGAGGGCAGGAGAAGAAGCAATGAGTGGAAACTAATCAAGGAGAGAAGCAACTTAGAATTAAGGAGAACTTTCCTGACATTTAGAACAATTAATCAGTGGAACAACTTGCCTCCAGAAATTATAGGTGCTCCAACACTGAAAGTTTTTAAGAAGATGTTGGATAACCATTTGTATGAAGTAGTGCAGGGTTTCCTGCCTAAGAAGGGGGTTGGACTAGAAGACCTCCAAGGTCCCTTCCAACTCTTTTATTCTATTCTATTCTTGACAGTGAGAACAATTAATAATGGAATAGCTTGCTTCCTGGGATTTTTGGTTGCTGGAAGATTTTTAGGCAAAGACTAGACAGTCATTTGTCCAACATGGAAAAAAAGCTTCTGGCTAGGGCAGGGGGTTGGACTAGAACAGAGGTCTCCAACCTTGGCAACTTTCAGCCTGGTGGACTTCAACTCCCAGAATCCCCCAGCTGGCTGGGGAATTCTGGGAGTTGAAGTCCGCCAGGCTGAAAGTTGCCAAGGTTGGAGACCTCTGGACTAGAAGATCCCCAAGGTCCGGTGGTGAAATCAATTTTTTTACTACTGGTTCTATGGGCGTGGCTTGGTGGGCTTGGTGGGCGTGGCAGGGGAAGGATACTGGAAAATCCCCATTCCCTCCCCACTCTGGGACCAGCCAGAGCAGGTATTTGCCAGTTCTCCAAACTACCGTATTTTTTGGAGTATAAGACGCACCTTTCCCCCCCAAAAAAAGAGGGTGAAAATCTGAGTACGTCTTATACTCCGAATGTAGCCCCACCCAGCTTTTCAAACGGAGGTTTCAGTGGCTGAAAGAAGCTTCAGAAAAGAAGCCCTCAAATAGAGCTTCAGAAAAGAAGCTCTCAAAGAGAGCTTCAGAGGCTTTTTTTCTGAAGCTCTGTTATGGAGGCTTTCAGAGGCAGAAAAAAGGTTTTTTTCTGAAACAGAGTTTCAGAGGCCAAAAAAAAAAAAAGCAAAAAAAAAAAAAAGCAAGGCACAGAGCTCACAACCAAGGAACCTGTTGCTAAAGTTCACCTCTGGGAACAGCTGATTGTGGGTATACTTACGGGACCGCCTGCTGTTACCTCATGCCTCCCACCGACCCGTACGCTCTCACAGAGAGGGACTTCTCAGGGTGCCGTCCACCAAGCAATGTCGGCTGGCGGCCTCCAGGGGAAGATCCTTCTCTGTGGGGGCTCCCACACTC